>NC_053026.1:564203711-564314781 GCF_003073215.2 Triticum urartu | reverse complement strand
TGGGAAGCGGGTATTTGTTCTTGATGGTGACCAAGTTGACAGGTCGGTAGTCCACAACCATTCGATCCGTTCCATCCTTCTTCTTAACGAAGAGGACGGGGCAAGCCCAAGGAGAGGAACTAGGACGGATGAAACCCCTTTTCAAGGACTCATCGAGTTGGTTCTTAAGCTCGGCTAGTTCTAGGGGTGCCATCTTGTAGGGTCTTCTAGAAATTGGAACGGTTCCTGGAACAAGGTCTATCACAAAATCGACATCCCTGTCAGGTGGAACACCTGGCAGTTCTTCTGGAAAGACATCCGGGAAGTCTCGGACTACCGGAACATCCTCAAGGTCTGGAAGGGGGTTGGCATTTAGGGAGTACAGTTGGCGCTTGGCCACTCGAGTTAAGACATTAACTGCCTTGCCCGAGGGGTGAGTAAGTTGAACGGTTCTAGTGGCACAATCGATTTAGCATAATGAGCTGACATCCAGTCCATACCCAAGATGATGTTTATGTTGGAGGACATCAGAGCTATTAAGGATGCAAGGAAGACAAGTCTATCGACAAGAATTTCGTTCCCATGGCTTACTCTAGAAGTTTGCCATCTAGAGCCAAGGGTTTGAATTTCCATGGTAGAGGGCATGTCACAGAATGTCGTGTTATGCAATCGAGCATAGTTCTCGGATATGAATGAATGAGATGCTCCAGTATCGAAAAGAACAGATGCTGGATGGCAGTTAACAAGGAGCGTACCAAGGACGACGTTAGGATCCTCATGAGCCTCCTCCGCTAAAACATAATTGACATGGCCACATGAAGTGGTGGCCGGCTTGGCGTAGAAAGTCTTTCCCGCTGGCTTACCACGGCCAACGGACTTTCCAGTTTGATTGGGGTTGTTGTTCTGGGGACACTCTCGGCTATAGTGACCCGGCTCTCCACACTTGAAGCATGTCACCACATTGGGGCGTGGAGCAGCATTAGCAGCGGGGCCACCATAGGGCTTGGGCGGTGCAAATTGCTGGTTGGGACGAGGCGCCTCAAAGGATGGCCTCGGGATGAACCTGGGTGGCAGTGCCGTGCTTGGAATCCACACCCGGCGCTTCTGAGCTCCAGAGCCGGATGAAGAGCCAAAATCACGGGAGTGCTTGCGTGAAGCGTCATAATCAGTCTGGCCTGTCTCAGCACTGATGGCTTTATTGACCAACTTCTGAAAGGATGTGCACTCGTGCAGACGGAGATCGCGGCGAAGCTCAGGGCTAAGTCCCTTGCGGAACCTTGCCTGCTTGTTAGCGTCAGTAGATACCTCTTCAGGGGCATAGCGTGCCAGATTCCCAAATTCATGACTATATGCATCCACAGTCAGTCTTCCTTGGGTGAAGTTGCAGAACTCCTCCCTCTTGCGATCCATGAGACCTTTCGAAATGTGATGCTCATGGAAAGCCTCACTGAATTCAGCCCAGGTAGTGATTTGGCCGACTGGGAGCATAGCTTCAAAATTTTCCCACCAAAGGCTAGCAGGGCCTTCGAGGTGATAGGTAGCATAAGTAACCTTGTCGGCTTCGGCTACGTTGGCAGAACGTAGCTTGTGGGTGATGCTTCGAAGCCAGTCATCCGCGTCGAGGGGCTCGACGGAATGGTTAAACTTTGGTGGGTACAGCTTGATAAAGTCATTGATTGACACCAAGTCATTTCGTGGGTGGCGTGCAGTGTTCTGCTCAATCCGCTCCAGCAGGCGGTTAGTCTCACGCTTGTTTCTTTCCGCTTCCAGCATCACTTCGGCCAGAGAAGGCGGGTGAGGCAGATTTTCACCTCTAGCTGCACTGGCTTCCCCCTGCTCCGGGGCAGCAGGGTTGCTGCGGGTGTTGACCATCCTAGGAGAAAAACAAGACAACGGTTTAGACAAGGATGGCTCAAACTTAGCGAGGAAGTGCAGAATGTAATGGATAACACGGAATGCAGAGATGTTCATCCGTATGTCATGGTAATATAAAACTGCCATATATATACCAACGGTCATACACATCATACATAGTTTAGTACAAGCCCAGGCTACAGTACAACTATGATGAAAGACGTTACATCTCATCGAAGGCATTCCAAGCTCCTATACATTATTTGTCTACACCTCCGGAATCGATTACACGCAAAGTCATATTCCACAAGTCACGCAGGACAGTGGAGATACAACTGCTACAATACTAGTGGTACTACTACTAACTCAGACAGCTCCGTAGTAGTCCTCATAGAAGTCACCTCCATAGCCTGGAAGTTCAACGTGATCATCCGGAAACAGACGGTCCTGAGGAGCCTGTGGACCATAGGGGCTAGGATGAGGTCTTGGACCAACAAACGGTGGCCTGCGGGGACCACGGGGTGGGGTGACGCCTCCCACATCACGCCAATCCACCATGTCTGGCAGAGCTGATCTCAGAGGATGCAGATCCCTTGTATCCATACATCCAGCTTGCACCGCAGGTGCAAACCGAGTCAATGTGGCCCAATGATCAGCACGGGTATTGAAAAGCTCTAGCCTCAAGGCCCAATTCTCTCGGTCCTTATCTTCGAGCATCTCGGCAGTGGTATGAGTTAATGAGTCCTCCTGAGTGGAGTCAGCATAGATAGCCTGAAGATACCCTTGCACTCCCGGAAGTGAAGCTGGCATGTAACGGAAGTTGGTGTTCCGAAGCAGGCCAGTCCGGACTCGCATGATGGTCATCATGGAATAGGCAGCATCCTGCACAGCCATCTCAACAGTAACCCCAAGTCCATAGGAACAGTGAAGGGGCTCGGTAGATCCAGGATAAGAAGGAAATATCCTGACGGTGCATAAATACTGGCTTTGATTAATGTCACGGAACTGCTCTTCGACGGTGTATTCGGGATACCAACCGTAACCCGTCTCGATCATGACCCGGACTAACATAGCAGTATGACCGGGCACGTCGAGGCACCGGGTCAGGCGAACCACTTGGTTATGAACACGGTTGGCCATCTGAAAGCACAACCACAAGGCAAAGACATCAGAATTTCTAGGGAAAATTGGACAGCATAACAACTGTAAATGCTCAGAAAAAGATTTGAGACATCCACAACAGTTTGCAATACCACTCAACAATATCATATCAAGGTTCTGATCCAATTAGCAACATACTAGGAATAGTAGGAACTTAACTGGAACTCGTAACAACAATCCTATAAGCTACTACAGATTAGTAACACGTGAACCTGATAGAAGAAGAGAGCCTAGTCCTTAACCCATGTTGAATGAGAAGAGAATGACTCAGATAAGAGCCTAGTCCTTAACCCACTTGGTTATGAACACGGTTGGCCATCTGAAAGCACAACCACAAGGCAAAGACATCAGAATTTCTAGGGAAAATTGGACAGCATAACAACTGTAAATGCTCAGAAAAAGATTTGAGACATCCACAACAGTTTGCAATACCACTCAACAATATCATATCAAGGTTCTGATCCAATTAGCAACATACTAGGAATAGTAGGAACTTAACTGGAACTCGTAACAACAATCCTATAAGCTACTACGGATTAGTAACACGTGAACCTGATAGAAGAAGAGAGCCTAGTCCTTAACCCATGTTGAATGAGAAGAGAATGACTCAGATCAGAGGCATAGGGTAAAGGAGTAAAAGAGCCTTACGTTCCCTCCCACAATCAATTCCCCTACATATAACTAAAGCATTTCTAGACTCGACATCGACCAGTTTGGCTCAACGAACCTACAGGCAGTCCGGCTCTGATGCCAACGCTGTCAGGACCCCGATTCCAAGTCACATCGATCTAGCCGGTAACACCTCATATCACTTTGCGGCCTCACGCACGGTATCCCACGGGTGTCGCCTTACCATGGCCCGGGACCGTTTGCACCGTTTGGCTCACGTATATGATAGTGTCGCTAGCATCCATATGACAGAGAACCTGGGCCGACATGGCTAGTCGTGAACCCAAAGCGGCACAGACCTATGGAGAGAGGCATACATGAATCACATCGAGCATGTTGGTCATCAATGAGTGATTCCGGGCTGTAGCACTGGGCTAACAGGACTCCGGGAAACCTGGGCTGTAGCAGGCTAGGCAGGACTCCGGAAGTCACCGCGTGACATTTCCCCGAAGGGACAGACATAGGAACGAAGTGAAACACATGCCGGCCAGTCAAGTGTCCTGAGCAGTAGTGCTGGGCTAGCAGGACTCCGGTGAACCGGGCTGTAGCAGACTACTATGGCTCGAGGAACACTAGACTACATTTCCCCATAAGTAAGGCTTCCAAGGATAAACAACTAGATTGTCGGATCCCACTCATACCAAGCATTTCAATCATACACACAATATGCCCGATATGAGTACATACAACATGGCATCACAACAAAACTCTACAACTCAAGAACTTTATTTAAAGGCTCCAGAGAGCCATACATAACATGTTCATACAGATAGGGGTCACATGACCCAACACTCAAGTCATACAATCATACAAGCACATGCGGAAGCAACTAGTCTGAGTATAGACTCTAGAAAGAAAGAAGGCTTCTCGAAGCCTGTCTATCTACATAGGGCCCTCCATGGCCAGGATCACCACCTGGGTGGCTAGTCACTCGTCGATGTCAAGGTCTACATAAAACCCATCGGAGGGGGCAGTGTTGTCGTCTGAAAACAATAAATAAGCAAACATGAGTACAAGGTACTCAGCAAGTATTACATCAGAACCTACTATACATGCTCATTCTCAAGAAGGTGGTGGGGTTATTGCAGCAAGCCAGCTTTGACTCTTGGCTAAACTATCCTACGGAACTTCACTAGTAAAATAGTTTTCGCACACGAGTCCACTACTCACTAACACAACACTCCACCGGGGATCCTCCCTCGTCATCCTACGAGAGGGCCATCCTCGGTACTCACACTTATCTTGAGTCTTTTAGTAGTAACTATTAACTTGTCTAGGAACTGTATAGGCAACCAAGTAGTCCTTTACCGCGGACGCGGCTATTCGAATAGTTTTATACCCTGCAGGGGTGTACTTCATCACACATGTTTCCACCACTTAGCGTCTGCACACGACATGTCCTCGGCAGACTTCAAGCGAAAACCGACGTGGGTGTACACCATGACCTGAGTAACCTCACAAGTCTCTAGTCCAGGTTTATCGCCTATTCAGGTTCCATCCGCAAGGAAATCCGGCCGGGGTGTCCTCAACGGCCCCAAACGATGTGTACAGGGTCCCGAGACGCCAAACGGGCGCCCGGCATACCCGGCCACAGTGTATCTACCGCATCATAGCCCACCCCTAGGGTCAGCGCTACGCACGGCCGCCAACACATGTCCTACAAACACTAGAAACTAGTTGCAACTCCTAGACAGAGGCGAGAGGGGTCAGTAAGTCGAGCGGGGTCATATTTCAGGGCCCAATGTGTGGTAGTAGCTGAATCTTAAATCACGCATACAGATCTCAGTTCTTAGGGACGGCCTCAATGAAACAACCCACCATGTACTCCTACATGGCCTCTCATCGATTCCTTTACCAAAACATGTTCAACACATCCCTCACATTACCGACATAAGCATTTCACTCTAGCCCATCACCCAGATGAACCAGACCTGACACAACTCTAAGCATAGCAGGCATAGCAAGGTAGGAATCACATACATGGCTCAATCAACTCCTACACATGCTAGTGGGTTTCATCTAGTTACTGTGGCAATGACAGGTCATGCAGAGGATAAGGGTTCAACTACCGTAGCACATAGCAGTTTGAATCGCGTTGTCTTAATGCAGTAAACAAGAGCAGAAGCGAGAACATGGGTTTGTATCGGAATGATCAATGGTTGCTTGCCTGATGGAGTGGTAGCGGGATACTGCCCTTCAGTTGGATACTATGACATGGCAATACCTACCACGAAGAACACATCGGAACACAATCAACACATGACGATATGCAACAATATGATGCATGCTATGACATGGCAATATGAATGTGTCTTGGCCTAATGCAAGCTAACATAGAAAGGGATGAACTCATTTGAATCAAAGATTCAAATATTAGCTCATTAAACATGGCCTTAATAGTGCATTTACTTATTCTGCTTAAACAGCAAGGTAAACTTGTTTTGTCATGCATGAAACCATTACAGATGGATAGATTGAATTTTTCTGATTATTTTTCATATATAAATTATTTCATTTGGAGCTATGGTTGATTTTCAATGAATTTTTGAAGTTTTAAACATTTTTTGGAATTTCCTGTATAAAAATAATTCCAGTAAATCAATTACTGCGTCAGCAATGCATCAGGGTGACATCAGTGGTCAACGGGGACGTCCAGGTCAAACCTGACTGGTGGGTCCCGCGTGTCAGTAGTTAATTAAACTAACTAATTTTAGTTAGAAACTAATCTGGATAATTAGCAGAGGGGGGGCCCACTTGTCATTGACTCAAAGGAGTCAACCTGGGCCCACCCAGTACACGTCAGTGGTCAAATCCACCGGTCAACAGGGCTAATCCCGCCGGTGTTGAGTCGCCGGCGAGGCCGAGACGACGGAGGGCTTCGGAAAACGCCCTCAAGCGATCAAAACGACGGCGGAGATCATCTACGTGTAGCTAGGAACGAGCCGCAGCGTTTGGTGGTGGTGGTTGGGCTCAGGGTGGCCGGAAACGTCGCCGGCGATGAGCTTGGCGGTCGCCGGAGTCGGGTGAGGACAAACCCGGGGCTGTGGGGCACGGCGAGGTGCGTGGAGTGGGGCGTTGTGCTCCTGGGGTTGCGTTGAGGTTAGTAGACTAGATGGCTTGGCTGGTGGTTGACCGGAGACACGTCAGTGACGAGCTCCGCGGCGGTGCGTGCGGGTGAGCTCCGTGTGCTCGCGGTGGTGCAAGAGGAGGAGAATGGAGAGGATGGGGAGGTAGCTGGGCTCACAGCGGTCACGCAGAGACAGACGGCGCGGTCGGGGACGAGCTGATGTGGCGGCGACGTCGAAAGGGATCTCCGGCGGTGGCTGACGAAGGCGGGGTCGGTGGAGGTGTTGCAGAGCGTGTGAGCGCTCGGGGCTCGGTCTGTTCGAAGTAGTCGACGACGGCAGAGCGAGTGGACACGGTGGTGCAACACGGGGACGGCGGTGGACGCGACTACGGTGGCGGGACGGCGACGGCTGCGTCGGCCATGGCGAAGGGGAGCGAGGGAGTGAGGCAGGGGGCGAATGAGCGTGTCCAGGGGGTTGAGGCGGCGACGTGGATCCTATCCGGGCCAGCAGGGCGGCGAGGGGAGGAAGAAGGGCGGCAGCCAGCTGCGTGGCGCGCGCTGGTGCCGCCGTCGAGCACCTGCTTGCCTGCCTGGCCGAGCCAAACAGCTCGCTGGAGCGGTAGCTGGGCTGGGCCGGCAGGTGGGCCTGGTGGGCGGCGCCAGGTAAGCCTTTCCCTTTCTCTCTTTCCTGTTTTGTTTTCTTTTTCTATTTTTTGTAGCTTTAGGGCTTTATTAAAAATACTTAGGCACTTACTAAAATCCTGAAAATAATTGTGGGCTCTGTTGGGATTATTCCTAACAGCGAACATTTATTTCCAGAATTATTTGAGCATTTAAATTATTCTATAGCATTTAAATGCCCAAATTCAAATACTTATGATTTAATTCAATGGCCTTCTGTTGACCTAGAAAATTGTGCACCAATTTTGCCAGAGGTTCTAACCCAAGACAAAGAGGGTGAACTTTTTAGAAGGGCATTTCAGGTTCATTGAAGATAATTTTAGTAAACCCTAGTTGTTTCCAAGGGGGGTGTTGGGGGTTTCTGCTTTCCCCATTTCAAATTTAAGAGAAATTTAAACATGATGCACACTCTAATGCTTGAACTAGCTAGGGTGTGACAAATTGTATTAACCGGAAACTTGATACATGTGTGAATACATACACAAAACAGAGTGTCCCTAGTATGCCTCTACTTGACTAGCTCGTGAATCAAAGATGGTTAAGTTTCCTGACCATAGACATGTGTTGTTATTTGATGAACGGGATCACATCATTAGAGAATGATGTACTGGACAAGACCCATCCGTTAGCTTAGCATGATGATCGTTAAGTTTTATTCCTATTGCTTTCTTCATGACTTATACATATTCCTTTGACTATGAGATTATGCAGCTCCTGAATACCGGAGGAACACCTTGTGTGCTATCAAACGTCACAACATAACTAGGTGATTATAAAGATGCTCTACTGGTGTCTCCGAAGGTGTTTGTTGGGTTGGCATAGATCGAGATTACGATTTGTCACTCCGAGTTATTGGAGAGGTGTTTCTAGGCCCTCTTGGTAATGCACATCACAATAAGCCTTGCAAGCAATGTGACTAATGAGTTAAGCAATGTGACAAGTAAAGAGACTTGCCGGTAATGAGATTGAACTAGGTATGAGGATACCGACGATCAAATCTCGGGCAAGTAACATACTGATGACAAAGGGAATGACGTATGTTGTCATTGCGGTTTGACTGATAAAGATCTTCGTAGAATATGTAGGAACCAATATGAGCATACAGGTTCCACTGTTGGTCATTCACCATAGATATGTCTTGGTCATGTCTACATAGTTCTCGAACCCGTAGGGTCCGCACACTTAACGTTCGATGACGATTTGTATTATGAGTTATTTGTTTTGGTGACCGAAGATTGGTCAGAGTCCCGAATGAGATCACGGACATGACGAGGAGTCTCTAAATGGTGGAGAGGTAAATATTGATATATTGGATGATAGTATTCGGGCATCGGAATGGTTCCGGATTGTTTCAGGTATTTTTTGGAGTACCGGGAGGTTACCGGAACCCCCCGGGGAAAGTAATGGCCACTATGGGCCATAGGGGAGAGAGGAGGCAACCCGCAAGGGGTGCCCCCCCCCATGGGAGTCTGAATTGGACTAGTGGAGGGTGCGGCACCCCCCTTTCCTTCTCCTCCTCCCTCTCCTTACCCCTTTCCCCCTCCATGAGAAGGAATAAAAGGGGGCGAATCCTACTAGGACTGGGAGTCCTAGGAGCACTCCCCCCACTTGGCGCGCCCCCTAGGGCCGCCTCCTCCCTCTCCCTCCTTTATATACGTGGGCAGGGCACCCCTTGGACACACACCAATTGTTCCAATCCGTGTGCGGCATTTCCCTCCACAGTTTACTCCTCCGGTCATATTCACGTAGTGCTTAGGAGAAGCCCTATGCGGATCACGTCACCATCAACGTCACCACGTCGTCGTGCTAACGAAACACTCCCTCGACACTTTGCTAGATCAAGAGTTCGAGGGACATCATCGAGCTGAACATTTGCTAAACTCGGAGGTGCCGTACGTTCATTACTTGATCGGTTGGATCGCAAAGACGTTCGACTTCATCAACCACATTAACCTAACGCATCCGCTTTCGGTCTACGAGGGTACGTGGACACACTCTCCCCCTCTCGTTGCTATGCATCTCCTAGATAGATCTTGCGTGATCGTAGAATTTTTTTTGAAATTGCATGCTGCATTCCCTAACAGTGGCATCCAAGCCAGGTCTATGCATAGATGATATGCACGAGTAGAACACAAATAGTTGTGGGCGATCATAGTCATACTGCTTACCACCAACATCTTATTTTGGTTCAGCGGTATTGTTGGATGAAGTGGTCCGGACCAACCTTACATGACCATGTTCATGAGACCGGTTCCACCGACAGACAAGCAACTTGTTTTGCATAAAGGTGGCTAGCGGGTGTCGGTTTCTCCAACTTTGGTTGAATCAGATTTGACTACTGTCGGTCCTTGTTGAAGGTTAAAACATCACACTTGATGAGAAATCGTTGTGGTTTTGATGCGTAGGTAAGAACGGCTCTTACTAGAAGCCCGTAGCAGCCACGTAAAACATGCAACAACAAAGTAGAGGACGTCTAACTTGTTTTTGCAGGGCTTGTTGGGATGTGATATGGTCAAGATATGATGTGATATACATTGTTGTATGAGATGATCATGTTTTGTAAAAGTTATCGGCAACTGGTAGGAGCCTTATGGTTGTCTCTTTATTGTATGAAATGCAATCACCATGTAATTGCTTTACTTTCTCACTATGCATTAGCGATAGTTGTAGAAGCAATAGTTGGCTACGACGCTATGATGGAGATCATGGTGTCAAGCCGTTGACAATGGTGGCCATGACGATGCTTTGGAGATGGAGATCAAAGGCACAACATGATGATGGCCATATCATGTCACATATTTTGATTGCATGTGATGTTTATCTTTTATGCATCTTATTTTTCTTAGTACGGAGGTAGCATTATAAGATGATCTCTCACTAAATTTCAAGGTATAAGAGTTCTCCCTGAGTATGCACCGTTGCGATAGTTCGTCGTGCCAAGACACCACGTGATGATCGGGTGTGATAAGCTCTACGTTCACATACCACGGGTGCAAGATAGTTTTGCACGTGCAAAATACTCGGGTTAAACTTGACGAGCCTAGCATGTGCAGACATGGCCTCGGAACACTGAGATCGAAAGGTCGAACGTGAATCATATCATAGATATGATCAACATAGAGATGTTCAACATTGAAAAGTACTCCATCTCACGTGATGATCGAACATGGTTTTGTTGATGTGGATCACGTGATCATTTAGATGACTCGAGGGATGTCTATCTAAGTGGGAGTTCTTAAGTAATATGATTAATTGAACTTGAATTTATCATGAACTTAGTCCTGATAGTTTTTGCATATCTATGTTGTAGATCAATGGCCCATGCTACCATTCCCTTGAATTTTAATGTGTTCCTAGAGAAAGCTAAGTTGAAAGATGATGTCAGCAACTACACTGATTGGGTCCGTAACTTGAGAATTATCCTCATTGCTGCACAGGATAATTATGTCCTTGATGCACTGCTAGGTGCGAGTCCTGCTATAGGAGCAACCCCGGATGTTATGAACATCTGGCATGCTAAATCTGATGACTACTCGATAGTTCAGTGTGCCATGATTGACGGCTTAGAATCGGTATTTCAAAGACGTTTTGAACGTCATGGTGCATATGAGATGTTTCGGGAGTTGAAGTCAATATTTCAAGCAAATGCCCGAGTTGAGAGATATGAAGTCTCCAAAAAGTTTTATAGCTACAAAATGGAGGAGAATAGTCCTGTCAGTAAACACATACTCATAATGTATGCGTACCATAACCATTTGACTCAGCTGGGAGTTAATCTTCCTGATGATAGTGTCATTGACAGAGTTCTTCAATCACTGCCACCAAGCTATAAAGGCTTCATGATGAAATATAATATGCAAGGGATGAACAAGACAAGTCCCGAGCTCTTCGCAATGCTCAAGGCCGCGGAGGTAGAAATCAAGAAGGAGCATCAAGTGTTGATGGTTAACAAGACCACTAGTTTCAATAAAAAAGGCAAAGGGAAGAAGGGGAACTTCAATAAGAATAGCAAGCAAGCTGTTGCTCCCAGGAAGAAGACCAAGTCTGGACCTAAGCCTGAAACTGAGTGCTTCTACTGCAAAGGGACTGGTCACTAGAAGCGGAACTACCCCAAGTATTTGGCGGATAAGAAGGATGGCAAAGTGAAAGGTATATTTGATATACATGTTCACTACTGCAGGATGCTGCTAACGCGCACTATGATCAAAGACCCTTCAACGAAACTGTGTGCGATGCCATAATCGCAGACGGTGGTGTAAAAAACCCGTCAAAAAAGGTGCAAAACGTTTGCGATGGAGGATGCATCAAACACGGTTCAGATTTTAGTTGCGTATGCGATGCAGGGCATACGGTTCAGTTCAGTTAACTGTTTGCGATGAGGAGGAACAAAATAAATGGGAAGCCAGATGGAGGTGTGTGCGATATACATCATACGGTTCACTCGGATGAACTGTTTGTGATTAGGCAACACAAAAGAAACGGTCAGCCAGATGAAGGTGTGCGCGATATACGGCATGCGGTTCACTCGGATGAACTGTTTGCGTTGAGACATGAGAACAGAAATGGTTCAACTTAAAAAGATGCGTGTGATACGCGACAAATAGGTCTGTAATCAGAAACGTGTGTGAAGATCGATAATAACATCGACGGTTGCTGCTAATAAGATGTGTGTGTTATGCGATGGGATTGCATACAAAACAACACACACACACACACACACATATATATATATATATATGTACACACATATATAGACAGACACACACACACACACACACACACACACACTTATAAGGACATGCTTGCATAACCAAATTAAACATCCACTTACATAGGTGGCTACTACAATCATGGCATTTGCACACACCAAAGTAAACTATTACATGCATAATTACATAGGTGGCTACTACACACATTACATTTCCACACACCAATAAAGTAAACTATATATTACATGCATGATTAACTAGCATAAACGATCATCTGATTATCATCTACTTCTTGTCATGCTTGCTCTGCTTGTTGCTCGATCCGGGCTTGTCGATTTTGGTATCGAGGCACTTCCTTATGTCAACGATCTGCCTGTGCATCTCGTAGCATGTGTACAAGCTCTTGGCCGCGAACCTGAGATGAGGTTCATCCAGTTGCCGCATCCAGGCCCTGTGCCAGGATAGGGGATATGTTCTCTCGGCATCTTGCTTCATCTTTTCGCAGTAGGGGTCGATGATGGCTGAGGCGAGTTTGACCAGGGAGTCCTTCTTCGTGCTGCCCCAAACCCTGTAGTGGTCATGGATCTCAACAAGGTTCTTGTAGGCCAAGCCCGTAACACAGAGGGCGTTTACATCATCGGTGGTTTCCACCATGGCGAACTTGTAGTTGGTGCTGTTGACAAACCTGTTGAAACGGTCGCAAGGCTCTGTGGCCATGCAGTAGTGGTAGATGATGACATGATGGCCCACACTCAACTGGGCGACGAAAACCTTCTAATCTATGCCGGGACGACCGGTGGTGTCCTGGAGGTCGATGCCGACCATCTTGTACTTGTCTCGAGCAAGCCACTGCTCAACGTTGTTGATGTAGTCGTCCACCATGGTCGGGTCGATGGTGTACACCACTGAGAGATCAGTCTCCCTCGCGTGGGTCTCCACTCTATGCTCGCCGAACTCCATTGGAGCGCCACTGGACATCCCCTCTCTATGTGTCGTCGTGGGTGTGCTTGTTCTGTTGTGGGGCGCGATCGAAAGGTTGAAGAGACTAAGGTTATAATGGCCGCGGGAATTAAAGGGGAAGCCGGACGGCCAGGAATATCGGCAGGCCCTGATGGTAGTTCTAATTTGCAGCGCGTAACTCCATCATGCTGCATGTAACTGCATCGCGTGGCAACACGCGCGGCACAACCACATGCATATGGGGGCCCCGACGTGATCGTGCGCATGCCCAACCGCTGGCAAAGCGCACGCGGAGGGACGCGAGCAGAGCGCTCCGCGGTCGCCTCAATGGCGAGCAACCATATATAACGCGCAAGGAAAAGCTGCCCACAAGCCGAGCGCGCCGACGGACGCGAGCAGAGCGCGCCACGGTGCCTAATGATGAGCACAGCGCTCTGCAGCGGCTAACGGCCGCGAGCAGGGCTTTCCGAGGGACACGAGCAGAGGCCGACACAGTGATACGTGGCAAATAAGATGAACTGTATGAGCGATGTCGGAGACATCAAGCACGAATCATATTAGACTTGCGTGTGCGATACGTGGCATACAGTTGATCCATCAGAGTTGTTTGTGATGGATTAAGCCATGTGTGTTGCGGGTAAACGCTTGCTAGTATATAACCTTAAATTTAACCAAAAATGTGTTAATGCATGTTATAAAAATTGTATAGCTGGAAACTATGTTCAAATACGAGTCCAACGATATAATCTTTGGCGACATGCTTTCGTATTTTACTAGTTAAATACTACTTATAAACCAGGACGGGGGTATAGTACGTAATTAAACCACAAACGTTTTTTTTGTATTAACCGTATGTGTACGTGTCTTTTCGTCCTCCTCTCACACGTCTTGTCACCCCGCTACCGCAGATGGCTTACAGCGCAAGCTTGCGCAGTGCGCGGGGGCATTCTTTTGGCCAAACAGTAGCTCCAATGAATCGTCGGTGAGTCCGTTCCCGCGCAACCTCGCAGGTTCCCGTGCAAGCTTTCCGCCCGACTCAGTGAAATCCCCCAAAATCCCAATGCTCACTGGCCTGCTATAAAAACCCTCACGGCCAGCGAGTCAAGCATCGCATTTTCCCCTCCCTCCCTGTAGCTTATCTCGTGTGCTTCTCCCACAATCTCCAATGGCACCGATCCGTCGTCGTCGCTCAGCCACTCTGCCGTCATCAGAGGACAGCTCCAGCTGGGAGGCTACACCGCGGTGGCGGTGCAGTCCCCGATGTAGTGTAGTGTGCGTGGCGTCCCTGTTGGGTGTGCACGGAACAACCCACCAAACGCTCCGCCGTCGCTGCCTATCGGCAGCTGTTGCCCGCCGCCAGCCCACCGTCGATCGCCGGGATCATCACACGCTCTGCCACCGCTGCCCGAAGGAGGGAGGAAGAGGTCGAGGCCCACACGTGCGTCAGTGACCTTGCGCGCTACATCGAGTTCCTGCGGGAGGAGGAGGAGGGCCCCGTCGAGCACGCAAAGAGCCTTACCGCAGCCGTGACCGCAGCACACACTGACGCAGAGGCGAGGAATCAGGAGATCTACGAGTAGTCCGGCCACTTCGAGAGGGATTGTCTGGAGCAGCAGTGGGCGTTCGAGTTGCCGAGCGTCGCTGAACGTGCAGCAGCAGCAGGCACCATATTGCATTTCTCCAACTCGTCAGTAGGTTCCTCCTCCTCTGCCTCTTACTGAGCGCGCTCGGCAGAGGAGAGGCTGCCGGAAGTAGCACAAAGCCCTTCTCCGTGGCAGTAGTAGTACTTAGGGGCTATTTTGTTCAGTTCATCTGACTATAGATGTGTGGTTGAACTGTACAACGTACTTAAAATTAGCTAGTATATATAGTTGAACTAGATATTTCAGTAAATGGTTGGCCACAATTGGGGAAAAGTTTGGTTGGTTCAGCTATCGAGTTGAACTGTTTGTATAAACTAAGAACGGCTACTTAATCTATGAATGAAATCTATGCTTAATTACTGAATTTTAGTTGCAAAAATTAGATAGTGCTAGTGATTTGTAGCTGCATATTTTGACAAATCGCACTGTTACAAGGATTGACAAATGGCAATGTTACTAAATCAACAAATGCCAATCTTTCCAGTTTGACAAATGGCAACATATCCAATATGACAGATGCAAATCTTACCAAATTGTTTGTACGTGGTTACACACGGGTCATCCAAAACAACCGTTTGTGTTGAAGGGATGCATAAATTCTGCGTCGCGGATTTTCCCTCGACTTAAGGGGGAAGACCATAGCTCTCACTTTGCATACGGGTGTTCTATCTAAAACGATTGCAATCAAGAGCTGCAGAAATACTGCTCGACACATTTTCTCTTGGCTTCCTGGGGAAACTGTCGGCACGCCTTCCGTTTAGTCAAGCACTGAAGCACCTGTCCGCTAGGCACCTCCTAGCCATTAAAAGAGTGAGGCGTGGTGTCACGTGAATGGTTAACGGAATGCACACAATTTAAATTATACAAAACATTTGAGATTTTACGTGGCAGCTGTCGGTGTCAAAACCGGCGGATCTCGGGTAGGGGGTCCCGAACTGTGCGTCTAGGCCGGATGGTAACAGGAGGCAAGGGACACGAAGTTTTACCCAGGTTCGGGCCCTCTCGATGGAGGTAAAAGCCTACGTCCTGCTTGATTAATATTGATGATATGGGTAGTACAAGAGTAGATCTACCACGAGATCAGAGAGGCTAAACCCTAGAAGCTAGCCTATGGTATGATTGTTGTTGTGTATGTTGTCCTACGGACTAAAAGCCTCCGGTTTATATAGACACCGGATAGGGTTAGGGTTACATCGAGTCGGTTACAATGGTAGGAGATCTGCATATCCGTATCGCCAAGCTTGCCTTCCACACCAAGGAAAGTCCCTCCCGGACACGGGACGAAGTCTTCAATCTTGTATCTTCATAGTCCAGGAGTCCGGCTGAAGGTATAGTCCAGCTATCCGAACACCCCCTTATCCAGGACTCCCTCAGTAGCCCCCAAACCAGGCTTCAATGACGATGAGTCCGGCACACAGATTGTCTTCGGCATTGCAAGGCGGGTTCTCCCCCAAATTCCGTGTAGCTGTTGAATAAAGTCCGGTTTCTTGTAGATGTTGCGCTCCTTGGCTTCTACGCCCAATAGTGGCCGCCTCCCATGTGTCAAACGAATATGAAAAGTCTGAGTGTTTTTACATCCACACCCCTAGCCGCGTAAATGAGCTGCCCTATTTAAGGGGACGAGGATTTAGATCCAAACCACACCTTCTCCCCTTCGCGAGTGTTCATCAGAGCGCATCCCACAAAGGTCCATTCCACCATGGCCAGCCGTCGCAACTCCTCCCCTCGCCCTTCCAGCCCTAAGCCTGGATATTGGGAGAGATGCTCCATCCCGCATAGCGAGCTAGTGATGCTCCAGACCAAGGGATTTCTCCCCCCGGCCTATATGGTCCCGGTTCGAGCCGGTCTTGCCATCTATAACGGCGGAGAGCAAGCAGAGAGTGCCCCTAATCCCTCCAAAGGAGAGAGGGTGTGCCTCGTCCCTTATTTAATAAGGGGGCTAGGATTTCCAATCCATCCATTTCTCCGGGGCTGCTGGAGTTCTATGGCCTCCAGCTACATAATCTCACGCCTGCCTCTGTATTGCATATTGCGGGCTTTGTAGCCCTCTGCGAGCTGTTCTTGGGTGTTGAGGCTCATTTCGGGCTGTGGAAAGAGCTATTCTGCCTCGTGCCCCATTCCAAGAAGGGGTCGATGTATCAAGTGGGCGGAGCCGAAGTGTGGCGCATCGCCGGGACTGGATATCTGTCCGGAACCCCAAAGAAGGCGTCCGAAGACTGGCCCTCAGAATGCTTTTATATAGAAGACGTCCCGCTGCCGGATCCTGTCCGGATCGGCCTCCCTGAATTCGACAGTGCTCCCTTAAAGAAACGCCTAAGCTGGCGTCCACGGAGCCCTCAGAGGGAAAGTGACAGGGACGTTATTTACCTGATGGGCCGGATAAGATTGCTAGCTCATTCCGGACTGACCATGATCGGGGTCATGGCCGCATGCATCATGCGAGGGGTGCAACCGCTACAGTATAGAGGCCACCCCATGTGGGACATCAACGGGGAGGACGACACCACCCGCTACGGCCGTAAGGGGCCGGATTCGGCTGCGGCTCTAATAAAGACCTTGTCCGCTTTGTACAAGGGAGAAGAGGGGGATTTTCTCCGCGTCGACCCAAAGGGTGGATTTTCCATGTACAATCCTCCAAGCTGGGTGAGTGGTCACATCTTGCCCATCCGTTTTATATCCCCATTCTTAAATATTATTCAATCTAGTGATTTCAACGCAGGAACTGCGCCAGGCTGTTAAAGAAATAAGTAGCCCTCCTCCACAACCCGAGGACCCAGGATGGTCCCTCGACCCGGACTCTCAAGAGGATCCAGACTTTTCGGTGGAGCTGATTGATGGAGTGTTCCATCAATTGAGCAAGGATAATGCCTTGGTGGCCATTACAGCTGATTACCCAGGGCTAATCCCGACCTCCCAGAAATGGGAGACCGATCCTGCGGCGACAAGCCAACGAGGGGCCGCAGGGCCCCGTGGGCAGAAAAGAGGTGCAGTACGGACCGAGACGTCAGTGCAAACGTATGGCGCGCCCCCTTATCCCAGGTGTTACACCTTCAAGGCACATTAACACTCGTGCTCTCTTCAGGACAAAGAGACCTTGCCGGACTGGATTCAGAGAGGCTGCCAATTGCGCCTCCACCAGCCAGGCTCCAAAGCCTGGTCCGGAGGTGGAGGCGAACACAAGGCGCGCACCGGGCGCTCCTCCGACGGAGGATGTGGACAGGTTGTCTGCCACCAACTCTGAGGTGGAGAGTGCCATGAACCACAAGCATCGCCGGACAATTCTTCACGACACTTGTTTCTCCCAAGAGGCGTTAGATGCCTTCGAATCGGGAGATGCGTACCTCTGTGCCGCTCAAAATGGTCTAGCCAGAGCCACGGAGCAATATGTAAAAGACATACAGGTAAGAAAATTTTGGTAATTATATATAGATACCAGTAGCCCCCGAGACTTGAAACAGTTAGAATAACTGATTTAAGGATCATTTGTTATGCAGGTTCCTACAGAAAATAATTCCCTAATGTCCAAGGAGCTGGAAGAGTGCAAAACCCAAGTTGAGGCCGCACTAGCCGCGGCAGGGGAGCCCAAGGAGACCCCCTCTGGTAATATATACTTCGAAAGATAAGTATTCTGCGAAGCACGACATGGGTGCGAATCTGACAAATGAAATTGCAGATGGCGCCGGATTGAATCCGGAAAGGCGACACCTCCTACGCCAGCTAAAGGCTGGTGAGAAGGTGCTCACAAAGGTTAGGCGGGAGAAGAACGATCTCCAAGATGCCAACACCAAGCTGGGCGTCGAGCTGAAAGATGTTCGTGCCCAGCTATCAGACTCCGTTAAGGAGAATCAGCGGCTTCGGCGCGGCATATTTAGTAAGTGCTTGAACGAACCTTTGAAAGAAAGTTCGGCGGGGAAGTCGACTAATAGAGCAATGTCTGTAGGTGTGCTAACAGGTCGTCCTACAGAGGAGATGCCCGGTTCTACGGGTGACCTTCTTCCCGAGCTCTCGCAACTGCTCGATCGAGTTCGGCAGGCAATGCGAGACGTCGCCCAGGCCCTGTGGCCATCCATCTCCATGCCCGAAGGTCTTGAGAGCTTGCGGAGAAGCTAAAGGGAGCACAGCGGTGCTTCCGATTGTGGAAGATATTGGCCTGCCGTCAAGGCGCTAGGGAGGCCTGGGCCATGGTGAAGACACGGTACACAAAGGCTGACCCCAACCACATGGCCGAGGTCGGTCCTGTAGGGCCCGATGGGAAGGAGATCCCTGTAAGCTTAGTATACGGCCAAGTAGAGTTGGCCGCAAAGTATTCCCAGCAGGACTGTAAATTAGAAAGCCTGTTAGATGGTATTGAAGAGGAATACAATCAGTCAAAATGACTATGTAATTTGATTGACATTTATAATGCCTTCTAGCCGGATTGTAGATCATTTGTCATGGCCGACCTTTTCGCTTCAGCCTCGGGACCTGACGGTCCGGAGTGTGTCCGAATTCCCATGCGGTTATATAGGAACCGGGAAATGCATGGAGACCAGGCGTAGGGGTCATTAGTGCGTGAACAGATAAGTGCCCGACTAGTTATGTTAGTAAGAAACATCTTCCAGGGAGAATAGTTCCGTTAGGGGTTCCTTTCCCTGGGAGGCATGCCCTAAAGTGCATGTCCATGCTGCGAAAAGAAACGCAGGAAAAACATCTGGGGGCGTATAGATAAAAAAAGATCATCTTTAGTTCACCGACTGAATATTCGTTTAAGAACGCTAGCTTTTGGCTTCACCCAGTCTGAGGTACACGTCCGGCTGACCCGACAGTAACAATCGCAGAGGTGCTCCCTTTACCACCTAGCCGAACAATCGGGAACGTAGGGGTAAGCACAGCAGCCAGGCAACCCAGCTTGGCCAAAACTTAAGTCATATCGATGCATATAATGGTGAATAAAAGGTACATGCGGAAGTGTGACACATGTGTTGGGCATGAAGCCCATATGAATAAGCTTCTGTTTAAAGAAGCCCCCAGGTTTAATGAGCGCGGATAGCGCGTCACTTTATGAGCCTTTAAAGGCTATAAGAGAGAGAGAGCAGAAGAGAAATGTAAGACAGAAAATATATAAAAAATCGACAGAGGAAGGAGACGAACACAGAGTCCGGCGCTAGGCATAGAATCTTCGGAGACGGGCTGCGTTCCATGGGTTCAGCTCGAGTTGGTTATCCGATGCATCCCGCAGGCGGTACGCTCCACCAGTCAGGACTTGGTCAATTATGAAGGGAACTTCCCACTTGGGCTTGAGTTTGTCCTTTTTCTTGTCCGGTAGTCGTAGAACTAATTCGCCAACGTTGTAATTTTTGGCCCGTACTTCTCTGCTTTGGTATCTTCGAGCCTGCTGTTGATAGAATGCGGAACGGGCTTTTTCCACATCACGCTCTTCCTCCAATGCGTCCAAGCTGTCATGCCGATCGAGCTCGGCTTCTCTTTCTTCATACATGCGCACTCGAGGCAGGTCATGAATTATGTCGCAAGGCAAAACTGCCTTTGTGCCGTACACCATAAAGAATGGTGTGTATCCGGTGGTGCGATTTGGCGTGGTCCGCAGCCCCCAGAGTACGGAGTCGAGCTCCTCTACCCAGTGCGTGTTGGATTCCTTGAGGCACCGCACTAATCTAGGTTTGATGCCGCTCATGATAAGACCATTTGCACGTTCGACCTGGCCGTTAGTTTGTGGGTGATAGACGGAAGCATAATCGAGCTTGATGCCCATGTTTTTGCACCAAAGTTTTACCTCGTCGGCCGTGAAGTTCGTGCCGTTATCAGTGATGATGCTGTGGGGGACGCCGTAACGGTGTACAACCCCAGACATAAAGTCTATCTCCTGTCCGGATTCGGCCTTCTTAACAGGCTTGGCTTCTATCCATTTGGTGAACCTATCCACCATGACCAGTAAGTATTTTTGCTTGTGGGTTCCGTCTTTAAGGGGTCCAACCATGTCAAGCCCCCAGACCGCGAAGGGCCAAGTAATGGGGATAGTTTGGAGGGCGGTGGGTGGCATATGGCTTTGGTTTGCAAAGAGCTGGCAACCGGTGCATCGTTGGACTAAGTCCTGAGCGTCTGCCCGGGCCGTCGGCCAATAAAAGCCTGTACGGAAGGCCTTGCTTGCAAGGGACCGAGCTGCAGCGTGATGACCGCCCAGTCTAGCATGATTTCAGCCAGGAGGTTCCGCCCCTCCTCCTCAGAGATGCACCTTTGAAGGACTCCGGTAGTGCTTTTCTTATAAAGCTCTCCCTCGTGGACTCTGTAGGCTTTGGATCGCCGCACTATGCAGCGTGCCTCATTTTGGTCCTCGGGGAGTTCCTGCCTAGTAAGGTAGGCGAGGAATGGTTCTGTCCACGGGGCGATGACGACCATTATTACATGGGCTGAAAGTGTTATTTCATTGGCAGAGCCTCCGATTGTGTTAGAATGTTCGGTGTCGGGCAGTGCAGTTGGGTCTGGGCTGTTATTGTTCGGCTCCCCTTCCCATACTACGGATGGCTTGAACAACCTTTCCAAGAAGATGTTGGGGGGGGGGCTACATCACGTTTTGCGTCGATGCGTGCCAGGACATCTGCCGCCTAATTATTTTCCCGGGCTATATGGTGAAATTCAAGCCCCTCGAACCGTGCTGACATTTTTAGGACGGCGTTGCGGTAAGCTGCCATTTTTGGATCCTTGGTATCGAAGTCTCCATTTATTTGGGATATTGCGAGGTTCGAGTCCCCGCGAACCTCTAGGCGTTGAATGCCCATGGATACTGCCATCCGGAGACCATGTAAAAGGGCCTCATATTCGACTGCATTGTTGGAGTCCGTGTACATAATCTGGAGTACGTATTGAACTGTGTCTCCTGTGGGGGACGTCAAAACGACGCCAGCCCCCAGTCCGGCCAACACCGTGGAGCCATCGAAATGCATGATCCAATTTGAATATGTGCCGTACTCTTTTGGGAGTTCGGCCTCCGTCCATTCTGTGACGAAGTCGGCCAAGACTTGCAACTTGATGGCTCGCCGTGGCTTATAAGTTATGTCGAACGGGAGGAGCTCAATGGCCCATTTTGCAATCCGGACCGTTGCATCATGGTTGTTTATAATATCGTTAAGTGGTACTTCCGAGGCTACTGTTATTGAACACTCTTGAAAGTAGTGTCGTAGCTTCCGGGATGCCATGAATACCGCGTACGCAATCTTTTGATAATGCGGGTACCGTGATTTGCAGGGAGTGAGGACAGTGGACACATAATAGACCGGCTTTTGAAGGGGGAATTTGTGTCCGTCCGCTTCTCGTTCGACGACGAGCACTGCGCTTACAACCTGGTGTGTTGCTGCAATGTATAATAGCATTGGTTTGCCAATGTTTGGCGCCGCCAGGACAGGGTTTGTTGCCAGTATGGCTTTTATTTTGTCGATTCCGGCCATGGCTGCATCCGTCCATTTGAAGTGTTCGGTGCGCCGAAGGAGGCGGTAAAGGGGTAGGGCCTTTTCTCCCAAGCGGGAGATAAAGCGGCTTAGAGCCGCCACGCATCCGGTTAACTTTTGTATTTGTTTGAGGTCCTTTGGGATATCCAGTTGCGACAGAGCTCGGATCTTGGCTGGATTTGCTTCAATTCTTCTACCGGATACAATGAAGCCCAAGAGCTTTCCGGCTGGAACGCCGAAAACGCATTTTTCCGGGTTGAGCTTGATGTCGTATGTTCGAAGGTTATCGAATGTGAGCCTCAAGTCGTCTACTAGGGATTCAACATGTCTTGTTTTGACGACCACATCATCTACATACGCCTCCACTGTTTTGCTGATCTGGCTTGCCAGACATGTCTGAATCATGCGCTGATATGTTGCGCCGGCG
The DNA here is from genome assembly GCF_003073215.2 of Triticum urartu. Taxonomy (NCBI): domain Eukaryota; kingdom Viridiplantae; phylum Streptophyta; class Magnoliopsida; order Poales; family Poaceae; genus Triticum; species Triticum urartu. Next base: position 564,292,192 of record NC_053026.1, on the reverse strand, counting down.
TTTTTAAGCCCGAAGGGCATCGTGTTGAAACAGAATGGGCCGTATGGTGTGATAAATGCCGTAGCGGCTTGGTCTGGTTCTGCCATCTTGATTTGATGGTAGCCGGAATATGCATCGAGGAAACACAACGAATCGTGTCCTGCGGTAGCGTCGATAATTTGATCGATGCGGGGGAGGGGGAAGGGATCCTTTGGACAAGCCTTGTTAAGGTCTTTAAAATCAACACACAGGTGCCAGGATTTGTCCTTCTTTGGTACCATCACCAGGTTTGCTAGCCAGTCCGTATGTTTTATATCTCTGATGAATCTGGCCTCCAATAGCTTTGCTAGCTCCTCTCCCATGGCCTGTCTCTTAGGTTCGGAAAAACGCCGAAGAGCCTGTTTGACAGGTTTGAATCCTGTTTGGATATTTAAGTTGTGCTCGGCCAGCCTGCGTGGGATTCCTGGCATGTCTGAAGGGTGCCAGGCGAAAATGTCCCAGTTCTCTCGTAGGAACTCTCGCAGTGCGACGTCTACATCAGGGTTTAACTGTGCCCCGATGGAAGCTGTTTTATTGGGGTCCGTTGGATGGACTTGGAATTTGACTATTCTGTCCGCCGGTTTAAAGGAGGTGGACTTGGATCTTTTGTCGAGTACCACATCGTCCCTATTCACCGTAGAGCGCAGCGCAGTCAGTTCCTCGGCCGCTAGGGCTTCGGATAGTGCCTCGAGGGCCAGTGTGGCTATCTTGTTTTTGGCGCGGAGTGCTATGTCCGGATCACTAGCGAGAGTGATGATCCCGTTAGGCCCGGGCATCTTGAGCTTCATGTACCCGTAATGGGGTATTGCTTGGAAGATTGTAAACGCTTCCCGCCCTAGCAGAGCGTGATAACCGCTGCTGAACGAAGCCACATGGAACGTGACCTCTTCGGTCTGTAATTATCCGGCGTGCCGAACACCACATCTAGTGTGATTTTTCCTGTACAGCGCATTTCCTGACTGAGGATTATTCCTCTAAAGGTTGTGCTGCTTCGCTCAATGCGGTTCCAATCTATTTCCATTTTTTGAAGGCTTTCCTCATAAATGAGGTTCAATCCGATGCCGCCGTCCATGAGTACCTTGGTAAGACAAAAGCCGTCCACTATTGGACTGAGGACCAATGCGGCTGGTGCTCGGGCTGTTCGGAATTTAGGTTCATCAGTGGCGTTAAAGGTAATAGCCGTGTCACTCCATGGGTTTATTGTTGCTACTTGGTAGACTTCGGCAAGGCTACAGAGTGTCCTTTTTCACATATTATTTGATGCGAAAGTCTCGAAGACTATTAATACCGTATTGGTGTCTCTGGGGTGGCTTTCTGTGGCCTTCGGAATTAGGAGGTTTTCGCCAATTTTGGCCACCTGCCGGAGTATCCAACATGCTCTATGGCTGTGAGTTGGTGTGGCATCCTCTGTACTGTGAATTTTACAGGGTCCATTGAGCCATCCTTCCAGTACGGTTCCATGCCCTGTAGTGGGTTTTTGCTTTTTAGTGCTTGACCCGGGTGTCTGGCGATGATGCACCCTTTTATTTCGGACTGGGTTTGTAGTCAGGGCCGGATTGTCCCAAAATTTGATTTCGGTTTTCCAGGCGCTTTCCATCGCACAGTACTTTCTTACAATGGACGCCAAGTCAGCGAAGTGTGTAATATCATGGCGACTTATGGCGTTGAGTATTCCCTTGTCCGTGCAATTATTGCAGAAGATTGAGATTGCGTCTTCCTCGCGGCAGTCCCTTAGCCTGTTCTTAACCAGGAGGAATCTGGCCCAGTAATGATGTACTGTTTCATCGGGCTTTTGCCTGATTTTGGATAGATCGCTTATGTTGGGGTGGGTGGGTGGAATTAAATCCGAAGCCTCACCCCATCTGAGGCTCAAAGGCCGAGGAATTTCCGAACTCGAAAATTCTGATTCCTGGATGTTGTCCAATGAATCCAGCCCGTCGCCTGACTCTAAGTTCAGGTCTTGAGTGATATCCTCCCCTCCGCGGGTATCCGGCTTGGAGGGATCGGGAATCCGGACGTAGCGAGTCCTTAAGATAGATGAAGGGTCGCCGCACTATCCCTCTACCACGGCAACGTGATGGGTGACTTGGGGAGAGTTAATCTCTCTCAGATCGGGTTTAGGCCCAATCTGGTCGTAATCTGTAGCGACTCCCAGGGCGGCGAAGCGATCCAAGAGCTCGTTTATGGAGGAGAGCTCCATTGGATCTAACTGCTCGGCGAGTTCCGAGCTGACATGAAGATTGTTTTCGATGGCTTGAGAAGTCATCATCGGCGCAGAAGCCGAACAGGCGGTCATAAGAAAACCACCTAGCCGGAGGGTTTGGCCGACAGCCAAAGCTCCCTTAGCAACGGTGCCGTCTTTAAAGACGGGGCGAGGCATCCTTCCTGATGGCGACGACGCAGAGGAACTCTCAATGAAAGCACCAATGTCGGTGTCAAAACCGGCGGATCTCGGGTAGGGGGTCCCGAACTGTGCGTCTAGGCCGGATGGTAACAGGAGGCAAGGGACACGAAGTTTTACCCAGGTTCGGGCCCTCTCGATGGAGGTAAAACCCTACGTCCTGCTTGATTAATATTGATGATATGGGTAGTACAGAGTAGATCTACCACGAGATCAGAGAGGCTAAACCCTAGAAGCTAGCCTATGGTATGATTCTTGTTGTGTATGTTGTCCTACGGACTAAAACTCTCCGGTTTATATAGACACCGGATAGGGTTAGGGTTACATAGAGTCGGTTACAAGGGTAGGAGATCTGCATATCCGTATCGCCAAGCTTGCCTTCCACGCCAAGGAAAGTCCCTCCCGGACACGGGACGAAGTCTTCAATCTTGTATCTTCATAGTCCAGGAGTCCAGCTGAAGGTATAGTCCGGCTATTCGAACACCCCCTTATCCAGGACTCCCTCAGCAACTATTTGTTTCAAAATGCCTTTGTTGGCTGTTATTCGAGTGCGCCTTCTCTCAAAATGGACACAAAAAATACCACATCATGTCGGGTGCCATTCCATTATAACATGCAAAGTTTCATGAATGTCAGACGAATTTCGGATTTACTAGAATCTAAAAACAAAGTATCTCAACATTTTGCCGGCAATCAATAGTGCCCTAGCGTTTGAAATTCATTCCCATTTCTTAAGCATGCCCCAAAAGACACATATTTGATTTTTCAACCAATTATATGCACTGGAGCTTGTGCATGTGGTTCAAATTTGAATTATGCACATGAAATGTCTAGAAAACCCAGTTAATGTATAAAAATGTCCAAACGAACCTCGAAAAATTCCAAAATTAACACAACACTCCTATTGCTCTATGTTGACACTAGAATTTTTTTTGAAAGCAATAAAAGGCAACGTATATCGTTTCGACCCAAAGGTGACACGTTCCCTACCAAAACCATCACACTTGTCGTGAGAAGCCAAGTGAAAGTGCATTATATCGACTAGAGGGGGGGTGAATAGACGATTTTTATGAAAGTCTTCAAAACGTGGAAGTTTCGAAGAAAAACGATAGAAATAAACCTATTACCATGCAGCGGAAGGTAGACTACACTAGGAAAACCATAGTCAAGTATTCAATGAAGTGAAAGCACAATGACTAATAGCAGCTAGGTAGTAAGGATCAGGTAGGAAGATATTATGAAGCCAATCGGAACAAGCAGTCACTCAGTGAAGACAAAAGATAGTGCAATCATACAATGACTTCACAAGGACCAACAGTAAGTAAAAGGAAGGGAAGGATGAAACCAGTGACAATGATTTGTTGGACCAGTTCCAGTTGCTGTGACAACTGTATGTCTGGTTAGGGTGGCAAGGTATTTAAACCTGAGGACACACAGTCCCGGACACCCAGTCCTGAACACGCAGCTCAGGACACCCAGTCCTCACCGTGTTCCCCTTGAGCTAAGGTCACACAGACCTCGCCCAATCACTCTGGTAAGTCTTCAAGATAGACTCCCAAACCTTCACAGACTTCGTTCACCGGCGATCCACAATGACTCTTGGATGCTCAGAACGCGACGCCTAACCGGCTGGAGGATTCACAGTCCTCAAGTGTAATAAGTCTTCAGATCACACAGACAGGAAGACTTAAGTGATTCCTAACACTCTTTGGCTCTGGGTGGTTAGGGCTTTATCCTCGCAAGGAATTCTCTCTCAAAGGCTTCGAGGTGGGTTGCTCTCAAACGACAAAAGCCGTACTTTAACTCTGAGCAGCCAACCGTTTATTGTTGTAGGGGGTGGGCTATTTATAGCCACTAGGCAACCCGACCTAATTTGTCCGAAATGACCCTGGGTCACTAAGGAACTGACATGTGTTCCAACGGTCAGATTTCAAACACACACGGCAACTTTACTTGGGCTACAAACAAAGCTGACTTGTCCGACTCTGGACAAGATTTGCTCTCATAGTCTTCACTCGAAGACATAGGTTTTGGTTAAGCATCACTTCAGTCATTCTGACCAATTCTCTTGGACCCCACTTAACAGTACGGTGGTTCCTATGACTCAATAAAGAAGAAAAAGAACTATGAAAGATCTGAGTCTTCGAGCTCCATAGGCTTCATGCGATGTATTCTCTTGTCATAGTCTTCAATGTGAATATCTTCACATACCAACTTTGACATCAATGTCTTCATACATTTTTAGGGGTCATCTCTGGTAGGAAAACCGAATCAATGAGGGACTTCTACCTGTGTTATCCTGCAATTCTCACAAACACATTAGTCCCTCAACTAGGTTTGTCGTCAATACTCCAAAACCAACTAGGGTTGGCACTAGATGCACTTACAATCTCCCCTTTTTTGGTGATTGATGACAAACTAGTTGAAGTTTTGAACGGGGAATATAATATGTGAAATTATAAAGGATAAGGAATTGTCTTCATAAGTTGCAAGGGCTCCCCCTGAAGATGTGCATATAAGTAATTTGCTTTCGGAATGCAAATGCACATGGCAGGTTGTACTCGTGGAGATCCTCTTCAACTTATGATGACAATTCATTATGCATGTGAAGGTATGTGAAGATAATGACATGTATAATGGAAAATGGACGTCTGCAAAATGATCTAAGTGCGGAATTTATCGTCGCACATGCGGAATTTATCATCGCATCACAAAGTAGCAAATAAGTAGCAGACGACCATCGAGTTTAAGTGTTACGACTCAAAGAACCAAACGTATCAAAACGAGAGTTGTAAACACTAGGCAAAATATAAAGCAACCGCCCATAGGGACCCGCTTGAAGACTATCAAGCTCATATGCTTCTCCCCCTTTTGTCAGTAAGGACCAAAAAGGTTTGAAGACATAGAGCATCTACTCGTTCCCATGAAGAGTAGGTGAAGCAGCAGTGTCGAAGCGTGCTGAAGGAGCGGGCGGTGAAGTAGCATTATCTTCGTCCTTGATCACTCTGGCATTCACAGTTGCTGCTGAGGAAGAGAACTCAGTGTCTTAAAGAGATGGAGTTCGTCGCAGCACTGCCCTTCGAGGAGGTGTGGAGTCAAACTTGAAGCGTTCAGAGAAGCCATCCTCTTGAAGATCATCTTCAGAGCAAATAAGCGTCAGCCCTTTCCATGTGCGTCGAGAGGTTTCATGGGCAACAAAGGCATTCTTGGTGGAAAGATTGCGAATGCGGTTGACATCCACCAAGAGGCTTTGCATTTGGTGCTTCAGCCAGTCATGATGCCTATCCTGTTTCTGATGAAGAGCCACCATAAGCTCTCGGTCGTTGAGAACACGAGATTGCTTCTTGGGTCGTTGGGCAATAGTGCTTTCAGTGGCTTCAGTAAGGGCATGATGAGGTGCACGTGTAGTTCCAGCCAGAGGATAAACACGGGTGACTGCTTCAACTCCTTCAATGTTCTGAGAGAAACTTTGATGCTCCGCATTCTGAAGACTAAGAGGCTCCTTGGCAGGCTCAGGATAAATAGCTTCAACGGACATATCCACATCAGGCAGAAAGATGCGATGATTGCGAGCAGATGGCTGATACGAGATAGCGGAGTGGAGTTTAATCAGCCGCATTATCCATGGAGCATAGAACTTCAAGCCAAAAAGATCAGAGCCTGATGCAGCAAGTTGGCAGATGAAGAAGTCTTGTGCATTGAAGCATTTGCCATGAAGAATATAGAAGACCAAAGTCTTCATTGCACCTTCCAGCTTGGCATGTGGAGAATGTCCTTTGATGGGCCAGAGAGTTCGCCTTATGATGTGATAGATAGTCCTTGGTAGATACTCAAGGTATTCAACAAAGAACTCCTTAGGATATGCAGCATCTTGTGGCAAGGGCTTCATCATACTGAGCATCTGACTCATGTTTGGTTCAGGCTTCTGAAAGATGCTCTCCATAGCTTCACTATGAAGCTGACAACCAGGTTCGTAGAGATCGCCAGGAGTGGGCAGACCAGTGAGCTCAATGATATCAAAGGCTTTGGCTTCGTGATGAACATTTCCTGTCATCCACTCCAGGACCCAAGTCTTCGGATCTCTATTGTACCCACGGATGTGAAGTGTGGCATAGAATTGGAGCAGCAACTCTTCATTCCAGTGCTCTTGGTCGGTGACAAACGGCAACAATCCAACCTCTTTGAAGCAATCCAGAGCTTCTTCCGGATAGGGCAGACCAGCTATTGCTTTGGTGTCAAGACGCTTATGTGGGAAGATGCGACCTTGATTGTACAAAATGCAAGAGTAATAGCTTCGCTGCGGATAGCTCCAGAACCGATCAGAAGATATTCTTTCCCTTGAGTAGGGGTTCTTGGAGCTATTGAAGAAAGTGTTGTCTGCTTTGAAGCCGTTGACATTGAAGGATCCAAGTGCTGACGCAGGACCTGGAAACCTGGGCAACCTTGGAATTGGCTTCTGTACCTAAGGCCTATGCTCAACATGATAGTCAAACTGAGGACCAGCAGCAGGCGCAGGAACAGAAGTAGTAGCATCATTGGCTTCGCTGACTTCTAGTTCTTGGGTTGGTGTAGGCTCCACATTTGCTTCAGCCATGACAGCGTCAGTGGCTTCATTTGTTTTGGTGGTGGCAGCCTCAAGATTCTCAACCTCCACTTGATGAGCTAGAGGGTCGGTCACAGTCACATTCTCCTCGAGAATAGCTTCTTGGTGAGACGGGGGTGTAGCAACTCTTGGGGTTTCTTCTTCATCGGCTGATGCAGCCGGAATGTCTTCAGCAGCTTTAGCTTCAGACTCGGAGACTAGAGGCCTTGGTCCTTTGCGAAGCCTGCGTAACGCTGGCGACGCCTGTGGAGTTGGAGTTGGCTGGGCCTGAAAGTCATCTTCCTCTTGTGCTTGTGGGTGATCAGCCCATGATGCATCCTGAGCAATTGGCGTCAGAGGACGACCAATGCTGATGGGTTCGCTGTGCGTAAGCACAGGCGATGATACCTGTTGGTGCTCGATCTGAGGAAGAAGTGCATCATCTTCAACATGGTCATGGTGACCAATGTCTTCAGCAGCGGTGGGATCAGCTGCTGGAAAGTCTTCAGCTTCATGAGCCTCTATGGAAGCAGGCTCATGGACAGTCAGTTGGCGCTCTTGATGTTCAGCAGCAGGGCTAACCATGGAGATGGGTTCAACAATTAAGGGCTCTGTGGGAGCAGCCCGTTCCTTCTTGGTCTTTCGCTTCTTCTTGGCGGGAGCAGGAGCAGAGGCTTCAGGATGTTTCCTCTTTCTGGCTTCAGCCTCAGCAGTCCTCGTCTTCTTCAGTTCTGAAGTGGTAGACCTGACTTTTGGCTTCAAGCTAGTCATGCTGGTTGGGAAGACAATGGGATGTGCTTCCTGCCGTGATGCGTCGGGTTCGGCCATAGCGGGCTTCTTCTTCTGCTGCTTTGCAGCCATCCTGGGGTCGATGCCAGGACGACCAAGGGCCTTGCGCTTCTCAGCCTCATTGTAGGCTTGCACACTCTTGTCAGCCAGGACCTTCATGCGCTCACGAGAACCTTGAGCTTCTGCACGTTTCTTGAGGAAGGCTTCTTTGAGCTCGTGCAGCATAATCTTGAAGTTTTTCACCATTTGCACGCTGAGCTTGGCCATGTGCTTCTTGAACTGGGCTTTCTCAAAGTCAATCTTTTGCTTCAGTTCGACGATGCGCTGAGCTAGAGCTAGCTCTGAAGCAATGGCGCCATGGAAGGCGACACTGAGGCCAATTGGAAGTTGCAGATCTTCGAAGCTGAGGTTGGGCGTGTCAAACCACTCATCAATGGAGTTGTGGATGATTGCCACGTCAAAGAGAGGCAGATCATTGAAGATTTCTGATTCTTCTTTGCTCTTGATCAGTTGCTCAAGAGCGTCATCTGCAAGATCTTCATCACTGGATAGATCAATGGCATCGTTGCGCAGAATAGCAGCAGCAGTCAGTTCTTGGCTGGTGTGTGGTAGAGGCATCTTGACTTTCTGGGGCTTGGAGATGCGTGACAGATCTTCAGACTACACACTATCTTCAGGAGGTGCAGTAGCCAGTGGCTTTGCCCGTGAGATTTTCTGTGCTGAGGCAGGCTTTGAAGCTTTAGGCTGCTTCTTTGGCTTCGGCGCTGCAGGCGCTTCATTTGATTCGGCATCATCCGCAAGCTCATCCACGGCTGTCCCTTGAACCACGATATGAGTGATGAGACCTTCCAGGTTGTAGAAAGGCCCAACAAGATTGGGTTCAGCTTCACGGGTCCCATCGACACGGGGAGCAGAGGGACCAGGGTTGAAATCTAATCCCAAAGACTTCTTGTTCTGCTTCGCCAAATTCTGGGAAAACTAGAAGTTGCTCTTGAACAGATTGTCGTCACGACACCATAGCAGTGACGATGGGTCAGCATCCGCAGGTTGTGGTCCACAGACCATGCAGGGATAGAAGCCTTGTTCGATGGCTTCATCTCTCGACCTGGGTTGAAGATTTTTGTAGAGGATGTCTCCCCATGGTCGCTTGATGACATTCTTCTCAGCATATTCCTTTGTCACAAACCTGTACTTGAACCACTGTTCTGCCCAATATCGTCGAATCCATTGGATTCGTGTCTTGCGCTGATTGTAATCCTCTTCAGGATCTGTCTTGTACAGCTCTGAGAGGTCATCGGGCAGATCTCTTGATGTTTCTCCTCGACGCTTTCTGCCACCCTTCCTTGCTGATTTCTCTGCAGCCATGAACTTTAAACTGAATGGCTTCAATACGTTCAAAGGCTTCAAAGGCTTTCGCTTGCTGGACAAACAGGAACTGGCTTCGGGAGAATTTATATGATGCTGTAAGAATTCTGCAAATGAATGCAGACTATGAGAAACAAGGGATTCTCCCACAGACATGTACCTGTGACAGCATTAAGGTGCGAGGGAAGGGGAAGAGGTCATATGCATTCTCAGAAGATTTCGAAGATAAATCAGTTTAGAAGACATTGACCTCATCGTGCGAAGACATTCACTCATGGATAAGGAGTTGGCTCCAGATTTGTACGAATCCACGTATTAGTACAAGTGAGGAATCTAACTACTTTGTGAAGCATAAGTGAATATACTAGGCATATTATGAGATGCAGTATGAAGTGGATCCAACATGTGTGAACAAAAACCACTTGTGGTAGAAAGTGACGAATCTATAGGATCAAAGGGGCCGTAAAAAGGAAGTTTTATTTACCACACGTAGAACTGCTAGATGGAGTGGAAGAGGAGGCCGAGCAGTTCGATCGTCCGTGCCCTAACTTGGTGACGGAGGACACCTACGGCGACGGCGGAGAAGGAAATGTCCGCAGTCGGCGTGAAGATGGCATCGGAGAGGTTGCGGCAACTAAGCGCTTCGTCGCCGGCGTCGTCGAGGGCTAGCGGTGGCGCTAGGGTTCGTGCGAGAGTGGAAGAAGAGATAATGATTGTGGTGAGGCGTGTATTTATAGGGACAGGGGCGGCTCAGTGTTATTACACAGGTGCCCCTGGCGATTCGCATCTGAGGAACACGTGGCCATCATGCAGCATATTGGAGGTTGTTCCACGTCCCATGCACGCCTGGATTGTCGGGTGGTCGTTCCCACTTCTCCGGGTTTCAGGTGAAGGAATTAGCATTGAAAGCGGACTTAATGTTTGTCTCTGTATCTTCTGCTGACAAGGACGCAGAGAAGACATTTGACAGTTTCAAAAGAATGCATATGATTTGGAGAGATAGAGTTTGAGATAGAAAGCATAGAGAGGTTAGGGTCCGATCACATTCACTTAGTTCAAAAGATTCAACAAGAAGACATAGCTATAAGTGAATGCTGTAGAGGACAGAACACTAGTATACATATATAATCATCGTAGTGAAGATAATCATGAAGACATGTTGAGATTGAAGCCAAACCAAATGTGAAGACATAGCAAATGTAACGCCATGAGTGAAACACTTCAAACAGAACATTTGGTGGTGGCGTGACCCACCGTATAGGAAGTATTAGACCCAGACACGGCGCACAATTATCGTGGCGCTCCGAAGTCAAATTCCTCATTAATGTATTCACACTTAGAATGCATGTCTTCATTGAAAGATATACTTTACTTCGTGTGTTGCACATCTAAGTCATCAATATGCATAAGTGTTAGGATGTGTGCCTAATCACAGGACATTTGAGGATTCCATGATATTTAGCTCACACCGTAACTTGCAAAATCTTTTCTCATCCAAGGGCTTGGTGAAGATATCTGCCAATTGCTCTTCAGTGTTGACGTGTATGATATCAATATCTTCCTTCACAAGATGATCTCTGAGAAAGTGATGACGAGTCTCAATGTGCTTTGTCTTCGAGTGCTGAACTGGGTTGTTGGCAATCTTGATGGCGCTTTCGTTGTCGCAGTAGAGTGGCACTTGCTTCAGATGAATGCCATAGTCTTTGAGTGTTTGCTTCATCCACAGAAGCTGAGCGCAGCAAGATCCAGCAGCAATGTATTCAGATTCAGCAGTGGAGAGAGATACACAGTTCTGCTTCTTTGAAGACCAACATACAAGTGATCGTCCCAGAAAATGACATGTGCCTGATGCAGACTTGTGATCCACCTTGTCACCAGCATAATCAGCATCCGAGAATCCAACCAGATCAAACTTTGAGCCCTTAGGATACCATAATCCTAGAGTTGGGGTGTAAGCCAAATATCGAAGAATTCGCTTCACAGCTAAGTGATGCGATTCCTTTGGTGCCGCTTGGAATCAAGCACACATGCAAACACTAAGCATAATATCTGGCCTAGATGCACATAAATAAAGTAAAGAACCAATCATGGAGCAGTATACCTTTTGATCAAACTATTTACCATTGTTGTCAGGACCCAGATGATGTTTGGCTGGCATTGGCTTCGTGAAGCCTTTGCAGTCTTGCATACCGAACTTCTTCAGGCAATCTTTGTGATACTTCTCTTGAGATATAAAGATGTCGTTGCGTTGCTGTCGTATTTGAAGACCAAGGAAGAACTTCAGCTCTCCCATCATGGACATCTGGTATTGCTCTTGCATCATACATCCAAATTCTTCACTATATTTGGTGCAGCCGAAGATAATGTCATCCACATATATTTGGCACACAAATAGTTCACCATCATATGTCTTTGTGAAGAGCATGGGGTCGAGGGAACCAGGTGTGAAGCCTTTGCTCTTCAGGAAGTATTTGAGTGTCTCATACCAAGCCCGAGGGGCCTGTTTGAGGCCATACAGTGCCTTGTTGAGCTTGTATACCATGTCAGGATGTTTTGGATCTTCAAAGCCAGGCGGTTGTGCAACATGCACTTCTTCTTCAATCTTGCCATTGAGAAAAGCGCTCTTCACATCCATTTGATATAGAAGTATGTTATGATGATTTTCATAGGCCAGCAGTATGCGTATGGCTTCACGTCGAGCCACAGGAGCAAATGTTTCATCGAAGTCAATCCCTTCAACTTGAGTATATCCTTGAGCAACGAGGCGAGCTTTGTTTCTGACAACTTGACTATGCTCATCTTGCTTGTTGCGATATATCCATTTGGTGCCTATTATATTGTGCTTCCAAGGATCAGGACGCTTAACCAGTTCCCATACATTATTCAGCTCAAACTGTTGAAGCTCTTCTTGCATAGCTTGAATCCATTCAGGTTCCATGAAGGCTTCTTCAACTTTCTTGGGTTCTGTTATTGAGACGAATGCGAAGTGCCCACAGAAATTTGCTAGCTGTGTTGCCCTTGAACGAGTGAGTGGACCGGGTGCATTGATGCTATCAATTATTCTCTCAATCTGCACTTCATTGGCAACACGAGGATGTACAGGGCGAAGATTTTGCTCTTGCTGATCATTGTCATTGTTAGAGGGATTGTCTTTAGGCTGAGCATTGTCTTCAGGTTGATCAGGTGCGGAGATGATAAGTTCCTCTTCAGGTTGAGCTTCAGAGGGTATGATTTCTCCAGTTCCCATAAGTTTGATTGATTCACTGGATGAAACTTCATCTAGCACATTTGGCAGGTGCTCTCTTTGTGAACCGTTAGTCTCATCGAACCGCACATCCACTGTTTCAACCACTTTATAATGAAAGAGATTGAAGACTCTGTAGGAGTGCGAATCCTTTCCATATCCAAGCATAACCTCATGTGCTTTTGGTGCAAATTTTAAAGTGTGATGTGGATCCTTGATCCAGCACCTGGCGCCAAATACTCTGAAGTAACTGACATTTGGCTTCTTGCCAGTAAGGAGCTCATAAGATGTCTTGTTCAGAAGCTTGTGAATATAAACACGATTGATTGTATGGCATGCAATATCAATGGCTTCAGGCCAGAATTTTCTTGGAGTCTTGTATTCATCAAGCATCATTCGGGCCATCTCAATGAGTGTTCTGTTCTTGCGTTTGACGACGCCATTCTGCTGTGGCGTGTACGGAGCTGAGAATTCATGTGTGATGCCCAGAGTATCAAGATATGTATCAAGGCCAGTGTTCTTGAATTCAGTGCCATTGTCACTTCTGATGTGCTTTATCTTGGCGCCATAGTTGTTCATTGCTCGATTGGCGAAGCGTCTGAAGACATCCTGCACTTCAGTCTTGTAGAGAATTATGTGCACCCAAGTATATCTAGAATAATCATCAACAATGACAAAGCCATAGAGACAAGCAGTAGTAGTAAGAGTTGAGTAATGAGTGGGACCGAAAAGATCCATGTGGCGCAGTTCGAAGGGTCGAGTTGTTGTCATGATTGTCTTCGAGGGATGCTTGGCCCTCATCATCTTTCCTGCTTCACAGGCACCGCATAAGTGATCTTTCTTGAACTTGACGCCCTCGATGCCTATGACATGCTTCTTCTTTGCAAGGGTGTGGAGGTTCCTCATGCTAGCATGCCCTAGCCTCCGATGCCAGAGCCAGCATTCTGAAGCTTTTGCTAGAAGACATACGGCAAGCTGTGGTCCTGCTGAGAAATCTACTACATACAAATCATCTTTCCGATACCCTTCAAACACTAGAGACTTGGTCAGATTCCATTAGAACAAGGCAACGATATTTTCCAAACATCATGATCATGTTTAAATCACAAAGCATTGAGACAGACATTAAGTTGAAACCAAGGGATTCAACAAGCATGACTTTATCCATGTGTTGATCCTTTGAGATTGCAACTCTACCTAGACCCAATACCTGAATTTTACCAGTGTCATCAAATGTGATGTGACTCTTGTCGGATGGACGTAAGGTTGAGTCCATAAGAAGGCTTCTCTTGCCAGTCATGTGATTGGTACACCCACTATCAATAATCCATTCTGAAGCTGCTGGTGTCGTACCCTACAGTGTAGTTAGGGGGATAGGCTTCACGAAGAGAATTGTGAAGCAAAAACATTTGACGAACCAGTGGGTTATGAAAGCTTAGATCGAGATTTGGACTGATAGGGCGAGTAGCAAGCGATTCAGGAACGAAGTGCATAATAAGACCATTTGGGCATTTGTTCTTGCACCCTACAAGATGTTTAAGGTCCCCAGCAATAGCGTTAGACGATTTTGGTTTTCTACTGGAGACCCTTCCCTGCAAAAGAGAGTTAAGCTTTCTTAGCCACCCACATCTTCAAGGGTGGCTTAGAAGCAATAAGTCTAAGTGCAGCATCTGAGAACTTTGGCTTTGGAGCCCTAGCAAAAAGTCTTGCAGGTGGACAATAGTACTCATAAGAATAAGCAGAATAGTTCTTGGTCTTATGAACATGGCGGTTTGATGAACCGCGCTCATATTCATAGTTCTGAGTATGGCTTCCCTGCAAAACATTTGCGTTAGTGCGACTCAGGTGAGTCCTCTGTCTGTATGAAGCCTTTGGACCATATGAAGACTGTGGTCTGGGGTTTGTCTTCTTCACCTGTGGTGTCATGATGACATTCACAGGAAGATTCTCCAAACACCTTTTCGGCACCCAGATCTTCTTCATAGGCGGTCCATTCCTGCAATTAGTACCAATATACCTGGCAAACACTTCACCATTCTGATTCTTAAACAGTTTATAGTTTGTATCAAAGGATTCATCAATGACAATGGGGTTAGCACAAGTGAAGCCAGATAGAGTGGATGGATCTGCTGAAGGTTCCTTTGCAGCAACCCATGTGGTTTTGGGGTACTGCTCAGGTTTCTAGTAAGAGCCATCAGCATTCATTTTCCTTACGAACCTAACGCCCTCTTTCCTAGGGTTTCGGTTCAGGATCTGCCTTTTGAGGACATCACATAGTGTCTGATGCCCTTTGAGACTTTTGTACATCCCTGTTTCAAGCAGTGTCTTCAACCTAGCATTCTCATCAGCAATAGCAGTGGTATCCTCAGCAGAGGGGTTAGTTACCACATCAACAGTTGAAGATATTGCAACAGTAGCAGCAGTAGAACATTCAGCAACAGAAGTAGCATTATCACGCTCAATGCATTTAAGACATGGTGGTTCAAATCCTTCCTGAGCTGAACTGATCTGTTCGGCGCGAAGCGACTCATTTTCTTTTTGAAGATCTTCATGAGCCGCTCTCAATTTCTCAAGATCTTGCTTCCTTTGAAGATAATCATAGGAAAGCCTTTCATGAGCTGCTGAGAGCGTTTCATGACGACTTTCAAGTTCCTCATACTTAACGTGAAGATTTTTTATGTCTTCAATTAAGGACTGAGATTGAGTCATTTCAGCGTCTAACAGATCATCGCTTTTGTCTAACAGTTTTTGAATGTGTTCCATGGTTTTCTATTGTTCAATTGCAATTTTAGCGAGTGTTTTGTAGCTGGGTTTGGAACCACAATTAGAGTCATCGTCACTAGATGTTTGATAGTGAGTAGTGCATGTGTTTACCTTGGCACCGCGTGCCATGAAGCAGTAGGTAGGATCGGAGTAGTCCTTGTCATTTGCATCGGTGTCGGTGATGGAGTCATTGTCTTCAGTGTTGAAGATGGACTTGGCAACGTATACTGTAGCCAGACTCGCAACGCCAGAATCGGACTCCTCCTCAGACTCCACCTCTGCCTCCTCCGAAGCGGACTCCTCCTCTGAATCCATTTC
Source organism: Triticum urartu (assembly GCF_003073215.2). Classification (NCBI taxonomy): domain Eukaryota; kingdom Viridiplantae; phylum Streptophyta; class Magnoliopsida; order Poales; family Poaceae; genus Triticum; species Triticum urartu. Next base: position 564,276,712 of record NC_053026.1, on the reverse strand, counting down.
CTTGCCAACAAACGCACATGCCTTGCCAAATGAGCTCTTCTTGTGTGATGAAGACTTGGAGGAAGACTTGGAAGAAGACTTTGAGTATTTCTTCTTCTTCTTGTCATCAGAGTCATACTCCTTGATCTTCTTCTTCTTCTTGTTCTCATTGTCCCACTGCGGACACTCAGAGATGTAGTGGCCAGGTTTCTTGCACTTGTGGCATGATCTTTTCTTGTAGTCATAAGCAGAAGCTTCATCATTCCTTGAACTTGATCGTGAAGACTTTCTGAAGCCTTTCTTCTTGGTGAATTTTTGGAACTTCTTCACAAGCATAGCAAGCTCCTTTCCAATGTCTTCAGGATCATCAGAACTGCTGTCAGATTCTTCTTCAGATGAGGAGACAGCTTTGTCCTTCAAGGCACGAGTTCGCCCATAGTTGGGACCGTAGATATCTCTTTCCTCAGAAAGCTGAAACTCATGTGTGTTGAGCCTCTCAAGTATTTCAGACGGATCGAGTGTCTTGAAGTCAGGACGTTCTTGAATCAGCAGGGCTAGGGTGTCAAACGAGCTGTCAAGTGATCTCAGGAGTGTCTTGACGACTTCATGCTTGGTGATCTCAGTGGCACCTAGAGCTTGAAGCTCATTTGTGATGTCAGTGAGTCGATCAAACGTGAGCTGGACATTCTCATTGTCATTTCTCTTGAAGCGGTTGAAGAGGTTGCGAAGGACACTGATTCTCTGATCTCTCTGGGTTGAGACGCCTTCGTTGACCTTGGGGAGCCAGTCCCAGACTAGCTTAGATGTTTCCAAAGCACTCACGCGGCCATACTGTCCTTTGGTCAGATGACCACAGATGATATTCTTGGCAGTAGAGTCCAGTTGAACGAACTTCTTGACGTCAGCAGCAGTGACACCTTCTCCAGCCTTGGGAACGCCGTTCTTGACGACATACCATAGGTCGACTTCAATGGCTTCAAGATGCATGCGCATCTTATTCTTCCAGTAGGGATATTCAGTTCCATCGAAGACGAGGCACGCAGCGGAGACTTTAATTATCCCTGCAGTCGACATAGCTAAAACTCCAGGTGGTTAAACCGAATCACACAGAACAAGGGAGTACCTTGCTCTGATACCAATTGAAAGTGCGTTATATCGACTAGAGGGGGGTGAATAGGCAATTTTTATGAAAGTCTTCAAAACGTGGAAGTTTCGAAGACAAACGATAGAAATAAACCTATTACCATGCAGCGGAAGGTAGACTACACTAGGCAAACCATAGTCAGGTATTCAATGAAGTGAAAGCACAAAGACTAATAGAAGCTAGGTAGTAAGTATCAGGTAGGAAGATATTATGAAGCCAATCAGAACAAGCAGTCACTCAGTGAAGACAAAAGATAGTGCAATCATACAATGACTTCACAAGGACCAACAGTAAGTAAAAGGAAGGGAAGGATGAAACCAGTGACACGTTGAAGACAATGATTTGTTGGGCCAGTTCCAGTTGCTGTGACAACTGTATATCTGGTTAGGGCGGCTAGGTATTTAAACCTGAGGACACACAGTCCCGGACACCCAGTCCTGAACACGCAGCTCAGGACACCCAGTCCTCACCGCATTCCCCTTGAGCTAAGGTCACACAGACCTCGCCCAATCACTCTGGTAAGTCTTCAAGGTAGACTCCCAAACCTTCACAGACTTCGTTCACCGGCGATCCACAATGACTCTTGGATGCTCAGAACGCGACGCCTAACTGGCTGGAGATTCACAGTCCTCAAGTGTAATAAGTCTTCATATCACACAGACAGGACGACTTAAGTGATGCCTAACACTCTTTGGCTCTGGGTGGTTAGGGCTTTATCCTCACAAGGTATTCTCTCTCAAAGGCTTCGACGTGGGTTGCTCTCAAACGACAAAAGCCGTATTTTAACTCTGAGCAGCCAACCGTTTATGGTTGTAGGGGGTGGGCTATTTATAGCCACTAGGCAACCCGACCTGATTTGTCCGAAATTATCCTGGGTCACTAAGGAACTGACACGTGTTCCAACGGTCAGATTTCAAACACACACGACAACTTTACTTGGGCTACAAGCAAAGCTGACTTGTCCGATTCTGGACAAGATTTGCTCTCATACTCTTCACTCGAAGACATAGGTTTTGGTTAAGCATCACTTCAGTCATTCTAACCGGTTCTCTTGGACCCCACTTAACAGTACGGTGGTTCCTATGACTCAATAAAGAAGAAAAAGAACTACGAAAGATCTAAGTCTTCGAGCTCCATAGGCTTCATGTGATGTCTTCTCTTGTCATAGTCTTCAATGTGAATATCTTCACATACCACCTTTGACATCAATGTCTTCATACATTTTTAGGGGTCATCTCTGATAGGAAAACCGAATCAATGAGGGACTTCTACCTGTGTTATCCGCAATTCTCACAAACACATTAGTCCCTCAACTAGGTTTGTCGTCAATACTCCAAAACCAACTAGGGGTGGCACTAGATGCACTTACACTAAGGTTTGTGAGAAGTTTATACCCAAACCTGCCCCAAATGGGACAAAATTTTACCACGACATGTTGATGCCGCTCCATGATAGCATGCCAAGTTTCATGAATTTCAGAGGATTTTTGGATTTACTAGAATTAAAAAACAAAGTATCTCAACGTTTTGCTGCCAATCAACAGTGCCCTGGTGTTTGAAATTCGTTCACATTTCTTGCTTGGGACCTAAGCATGCCCCGAAGGACAAATATTTGATTTTTCAACAAATTTATATGCACTGGAGCTTGTGCATGTAGTTCAAATTTGAATTGTGCAGATGAAATGCCTAGAAAACCCAGGTAATGTATAAAAATATACAAACGAACCCCGAAAAATTCCAAAAGTAAACACAACACTCCTGTTGTTCTATGTTGACACTAGAAATTTTTTGAAAGCAATAAGAGGCAAAGGATATCGTTTCGTACCCAAAGGTGGCACGTTCCCTACCGAAACTCTCGGTGTACTAGAGTAGGGGTACCCTAATATCCCGAACTTGTGCACAGGCAGTCGCAGCATCCCGCGGCAAGGCTTGCTGGGTGACCGCCAAGGTCCTCCATGGTTCCTTTGGAGCCATTCAAGGACAAAGTATCCAAGCCAAGGAGACAAGACCCCGGCAAGAGGAGCTTGCCGGGAAGGCCAACCAAGGCATCTCAAGAAGGAGACAAGACCCCGGCAAGAGGAGCTTGCAGGAAGGCCAACCAAGGCATCTCAAGGAACTTGCCGCGACGCGCCACACGTCCTGGCAAGGCCTGATGAGCGACAAGCTCCCGGACGCGACAAGACAACGACCGCGGCAAGGCGCTTGCCGCGGCAAGCCACCACTCTGTGCCTGCGCTCCAGCACATCCACCAACGTGTCGCTCTGGGACCCCTCCAGGCGTACGTGGCGGGAGGTTGTGCAGCCAGCGGCGCACGGTGGCCAGCGGCGCTGACAAGATTGCCATCGTGGCGAGCGGTGGCGTCCCTGACGGTCTCTTTTGCACTATTTAGGCGACGCGGACGGGCATTTAATGCCCTTGTCCCCTGCCGTCAGGGTTAGGTATGATACACTGTAGCAGGTAGCTGTACCAACTGCAGCACCTTTCCATTTTTACCCTTGTCTACGTTGCCACCTGTCGGTGACCCCTTGAGCATATAAAAGGAGGCCCATGCGCAACGTAGAGGGGGTTCGGTCCCAGAGGAAGAGAACACTCACGCTCGGTCTCGTTAGCTGCTGGGGTGTACTGTAGCACTCCGCGCTCCCGAGCAAGAACTCAATACAAACCACAAAGCAGGAGTAGGGTTTTATGCATCCGTGCGGCCCGAACCTGGGTAGACTGCTCGTGTGCTTCGCCTCGATCCGCTCTTCGTGCGACCCTCGCCCCCCGCCGAACCGAAAGGGACTCGGTCCGCCGGTCCCATAGGTGCTCGTGGATCAGCCCCCCGACATCTTTGCCGCGCCAGGGTTGTGTGAACCAGATCCGGCGTTCACACGAGCTAGATCTTCATCATCTTCATCGACATGCTGCCGAAGAAGAAGGTTTCGGAGGCGGCTGCTCCGTCCGCGCCGAACCCACCACCGCCAGAGCAAACGGCTGATGGGGCAGGCGCCGGCGGAAGAACGGGCATCGACGAGATAGCTCACGGTGCTGCCAGGTCCAAGGACAAGGTTGCGCTGCCCATCGGCGGCGTAGCCGGCTCCCACAACGACCGGGCGCACTCCAAGACCTCGGCGTCCGTACATGCACCGCGCCCATCTCAGGAGGCGCAGGACTGGCAGCGTCATGGTACTCACGGTACCATGCGTTTGCTGGACCAAGATCGAGCTGGTGGATCTCGGAGTGCTCAAGACCAGCATGCACACCAACATGCTGGCACGAGTGAGGCACGGTCGCCTGGACGGGATATTGCTCCTTCTAACATAGTTAGAAGTCCGAGCATATCCCGCTCCTCGCACCGTTCGCCACCGCCACCCGCCACTACAGCAGAAGCTTTGGCGCGAGCTCAACTGCTCCTGGACTACCCTCCAACGGCAGAAAAGATCGACGACTAGAGGGCCACCATTCAGACTCTCATCAGCTTCGCCAACGGCGACACTCAACGGCAGCCGAGCACGTCGCAGCCGTGGCAAGTCAGCCAGGCACGAGCCGGTGGCGACAAGACCGGTGGGGGTGCAACCACTGTGCACTCTCCGTCCCGAAGGCCAAGATCGCCGACTCGCCGGATCTACCTCGATAGCGACTCCACCGCGTCATCAGATCCACGAGCTCGTCGCGATCAGCGCCAAGTTCTTCATGAACGACAGCAAGAAGACGCTCGTACTCGCATCGAGCGCCGAAGAGAAGCGCGACGTCAATCGGACCAGCGCGTTGGGCCCTCTGTTGACATGCATGCGCCAGGGGAACCAGGCGACTTGCCGTACGTGGTAGGTTGCCCTGCATTTACTCGTGAGCTGCGGCAAGTCCAGTGGCCCAGCACGAAGAATTTCAAGCCAGACGTACCAGAGAAGTACGACGGCAAGTCGCATCTGTCGGAGTTCCTCGGCATCTACACCATCGCGGTGCAGGCTGCCGGGGGGCGGGACGACAAGATCCTTGCCAACTACTTCCCGCTGGTGCTCAAGCCCAACGTCAGGTCCTGGCTCATGCACTTGCCGGACAACTCCATATCCTCCTGGGCAGACCTATGCCATCAGTTTGTCGGCGCCTTTACAGGCGGCCACAAACCTCATGGCCAAGAGAGTGACCTTCATCTGCTCGCCCAGAAGGAAGGAGAGCCCCTGCGCAAGTACATTCAGAGATTCAGCCGTGTACAGCACAACATCCCAGATGTCCACCCTGCCGCGGTCATCAGCGCGTTCCATTAGAACGTGCGTAACCGCAGGATGCGGGAGGAGATGGCGATGTGCAAGATCACAGACGTCAGTGAGCTGTATGCCCTGGCCGAAAGTGTGCACGTGCTGAGGAAGGGAGGAAACTCCCCGGAGAGAATACGGGAGCAGAAGGATCTGACAGCGAGGATGCTGCCCCGGCAAAGAAAAACCGGCGGCGGAACAACAGGAAGAAGGAAAGGCAAAGATGTGCTAGTCGTTGAGCAGTCCGGCAACGAAGGTGGCGCCAAGAAAGCCAAAGCTGGTAGCTCCGGCAAGGAGATTGCCGCATGCACCAACTGCCAGACTGTGGCGGTCGCCGACAAGCAGGACGACCGACAAGCAGTACTGCAAGATCCACCGCACCAAGGGCCATGACCTCCAGAGCTGCAAGAAGGTCGAGCAGCTTGTCCAGCAGCAAAGGCTGAATACGAGCGACGCGACAAGGAGAGGGCCCAAGGAGGCGCTGGAGAATCCGGCAAGAAGCGCGCCGGCCGGGGAGGACGCCGCGGCAAGGCCAAGCAGCGGCAAGGAGACAGACCTCCCCGCGGCCGCGACAAGGATGAAGATGACGACGACGACGAAGACATGGATGATGTCGAGACCAGTGAGCAGGAGTTCCAGAAAGCCACAGAGGTCTTGTGCGTTGACGGCGGTGCTTCTCTGCATACTTCGCACCGCCAACTCAAGCAGTGGGTGCGGGAAGTCAATGCGGCGGAACCACCTGTCGAGTCACGCAAGCTTCTGAAATGGTCCAGCACGCCTATCATCTTTGATATTGAGGACCACCCTGATCGCACAACTGCGGTCGGGTGCTTGCCGATGTTGGTTTCACCAACTATCCGCAACCTCAAGGTCACTAAGATGCTAGTTGACGGCGGGGCCGGCTTGAACCTGATCTCCTCCGCTGTACTCCAGAAACTCCAGATCCCTGACAGCGAGCTTGAAGAGACCGGCACATTCCAAGGAATCAACCCGGGAAGGAGCAAGCCGAAGGGGAAGGTCACGTTGCCAGTAACATTTGGCAGCGAGGTGAACTTCAGGACTGAGAGGGTCACTTTTGACGTTGCCGATTTTCCATTGCCTTACAATGGGATACTCGGCCGTCCAGCACTCGCCAAGTTCATGGCAGCCTCTCACTACGCATACAACATGCTGAAGATGCCAGGCCCGATAAGCGTCATCTCTGTCCCTGGCGACAAGAAGGATGCTCTTATCTGCGCCGACAAGATTCTACCGGGAAGCGGCAGCCGCAACAGATCGCAAGTCACTTGCCGCTGAAGCTCCCGGGGGGAAGAAGAAGACCAAGTCCGGCAAGAGTTCTGATGCCCACTCCGGCAAGCGCACCTCTTCGGAATGCTGCGCTGCCGTCGAGGACGCACCATCGAGCTCCACCGGCAAGTGTAAGAAGACAATGGCAGCTCCGCCAGAGACCAAGAAGGTGTCTGCCAAAGAGGACGGCACTGGTGGTACCTTCACCATCAGTGCCACTCTCGACCCTAAATAGGAAAGCGCGCTCGTTACTTTCCTGCGGGCGAATGTCGACGTGTTTGCGTGGCAAACCGTCTGACATCCCCGGTGTTCCCAGGAAAGTAATTGAGCACCATCTTGCTGTTTGTCCTCATGCGCGGCCCGTCAAGCAGAAGGTCAGGAAGCAAGCAGTGGAGCGCCAAGAATTCATCGCAGAAGAGATCAAGAAGTTGGAAGCAGCAGGCTGTCAGAGGCCAATCCCGACAAGATCAAGGCCATTGAGAAGATTGAAGCACCAAAGCGCGTCAAGGATGTACAAAGACTTACCGGTTGCGTGGCTGCTCTCAGCAGGTTTATCTCTAGGTCTGCTGAGCGCACCCTGCCGTTTTTCAAAATATTGAAAAAGACAGGTCCAATGAAATGGACTCCGGAAGCGGAGGCTGCGCTGCAAGACTTGAAGAGATACCTGTCCTCCACTCCAACACTTGTCGCACCTAAGCCACAAGAGAAGTTGCTGCTGTATATAGCGGCAACCAATCAAGTGGTTAGTGCTGCGTTAGTAGCAGAGAGGGAGGCAGATGACGAGCCAGCAACCACGGCAGGCGCATCCAGCGACAAGCAGGGGGCTTCCCCGACAAGCTGTGTTCCCGACAAGGATGGATCTATGCAGACGCGCGAGGAGATACAGAAGAGAATGGTACAGCGCCCAGTTTACTTTGTCAGCTCCCTTCTGCAGGGGGCTAGGTCAAGGTACTCTGGCGTGCAGAAGAGAATGGTACAGCGCCCAGTTTACTTTGCCATTACTTCCAAGCACATGAGATCACAGTTGTCACTCGTTTTCCGCTGAAGAGGATACTACAGAATCTAGAAGTGACAGGCAGATTGTTGAGTGGGCACTGAACTGTCAAGCTTTGGCTCAAGTTTGAAAGCACTTCAACTATCCAGAGCAGAGCATTGGCAGAATTTATAGCAGAATGGACGCCAACACCAGATGAAGAAATTCCAGAAACGAGCATCCCCGACAAGGAAGCAAGCAAAGAGTGGCTGATGTACTTTGATGGTGCCTTTTCGCTGCAAGGCGCCGGCGCTGGTGTGCTGCTTATCGCACCCACCGGAGAGCACCTCAAGTACGTAGTCCAGATGCACTTTCCCAAGGAGCAAGCAACAAACAATACTGCAGAGTATGAAGGCTTGCTTGCCGGTCTCAGGATCGCGGCAGACCTTGGGATCAAGAAGCTCATTGTCAGGGGTGACTCGCAACTTGTCGTCCGCCAAGTGAACAAGAGCTATCAGAGTCCGTTGATGGAAGCCTACGTCGACGAAGTGAGAAAGCTAGAAGAGCACTTTGACGGCCTACAGATGGAGCATGTTCCAAGAGCTCAGAACGCCATTGCCGATGGCCTATCAAAGTGCGCCGCACTTAAGTTACCTGTGGAACCAGAGATCTTTGTGCTCAAGCTGACTCAACCGTCTGTAACGCCATCAACTGGACAGAGCAAGAAGAGGAAGTTGATTTCTGGTGACTATTTTCTGGCAGAGCTTCCGAAGCCGCCGCCAAGAAGGTCCCCAAGATCAACGCCAAGAGTGCTGAGGAGCAGTCTGCTCCGGCAAGCCCTAGGGTTTGTTCCGTTGAAGCAGAAGCTCCCGACAAGTTTTGCTCCGGCAAGCTTGCCGGGGAACGTCAAGCTCCGGCAGAGCCGCAGGTTCTCGCCGTAGAAGCGGATGTTCCCGCAGCAGCAGATTTGCCTTTAGTCCTTGTTGTCGAGCCACAAGCTCCAGCATGGGCACAGCAGATTGTCCGTTTCCTTCAGACAGGAGAACTTCCCGAAGAGCAAGAAGAAGCGGAAAGAGTAGCCCGGCAGTCAAGTATGTACCAGTTTGTCGACACACTGTACAGAAGAAGACTCAACGGTGTGAAATTGAAGTGTATTCACCGGGAAGACGGACAAAAGCTGTTGGCAGAGATACATGGAGGCATATGTGGTCACCACATTGGCGCAAGAGCACTTGCCGGCAAAGCATTCCGGCAAGGTTTCTTTTGGCCGACAGCCCTCCAGGATGCAACTGCACAAGTAACCAAGTGTGAAGCGTGCCAGTTCCATTCCAAGCAGATACACCAACCAGCTCAAGCTCTCCAGACGATCCCTTTATCCTGGCCATTTTCGGTCTGGGGGCTCGACATCCTCGGCCCCTTTCCCCGAGCAGTCGGGGGCTTTGAGTACTTGTACGTTGCAATCGACAAGTTCACAAAGTGGCCGGAAGTGGAAGCAGTGAGGAAGGTGACAGCACAGTCAGCAGTCAAGTTCTTCAGGTCGATTGTTTGCCGCTTCGGGATCCCTAACAGGATAATCACCGACAACGGTACGCAATTCACGAGCCGCACCTTCATGCAGTACGTCCAAGATCTTGGCGCCAAGGTCTGCTTCGCTTCTGTTGCTCACCCGAGAAGCAACGGTCAAGCGGAGAGGGCAAATGCTGAAGTGCTGCGTGGGCTCAAGACCAGGACTTTCGACAGGCTGCACAAGTGCGGAAGAAACTGGATCGAGGAGCTGCCGGATGGTTCTTTGGTCGATCAGGACGACGCCAAATCGAGCCACTGGCCAGACACCTTTCGCTCTAGTCTATGGAGCAGAGGCAGTTCTCCCCACGGAACTCGTATACGGGTCACCTCGAGTGCTCGCTTATGATGAGCTTGAGCAAGAGCAGCTGCGACAAGATGACGCGCTGCTCCTTGAGGAAGACCGTCTTCAGGCTGCTGTGCGAGCTGCTCGCTACCAGCAAGCTTTGCGCCGCTACCATAGCCGCAAAGTTAACGCCAGAAGTCTCGAGGAAGGCGACCTTGTTCTTCGGCGTGTTCAGTCCGCCAAGAATTCCAACAAGTTGACGCCGAAGTGGGAAGGCCCTTACCGGGTGAAACGAGTCACTAGGCCTGGCGCTGTCCGCCTTGAGACCGAAGATAGCATTCCGGTGAGCAATTGGAACATTGAGCATCTTCGTAAGTTTTACCCGTAAGGCGCGGTTGCCGGAACCTGTTCCGGCAACCACCTTTTGTACAAGTCTTGCCGCTGTTGCATGTAATCCTTTGTACAAAGCCGGGCGCAGACCCCGTGCATAAGTAAAGCTCATGTGCTCCGCACATCTTGTCAATTTCATGCTTTCTATTTTTTGCATATGTATCTGACACTTTGTGCAGCACCTACTCCCCGGTAAGCAATAACGAGCCGTAAGGCTCCATATCTTTATTTTCCTCCTCTTTCTTTTTTCTCAAGGAAAGGAAGGTTCCCTCGCCCACAAGTTTGCCGGGGGGAAAGGAGAAGATAATGGTATGGACCAGGCGTCGTTCAAGAAAGTTTCGCCTTACCGGGAAGCAAACAACAGAAAAGCTAAGTTGCCAAAGTTTGAGCAATCCGATTTTTTAAAATTTTAAGTTATCTCCCTTGAACGACCGCACTTTGTATGGAAAACCTGTGCGCGGAGGAACCAACTCGTAGCTAGTTGCGCCCTTACTTTGTTCGAGTCCGCTCAACAACTTAAGTGAGCTGCGACTAGTTGCGACAAGGTTTCTTGTCGGTAGCGGCACCGCCAGCAGGCTGCTGACGTCCCGCACTCAGCGCTCGCGGCTAAGGTGCCTGCACCGGCAAGTTCCCTAAAAGCGTAGGGCAAAAACATACAAAGGGAGGAATCAAGTAAAGGGAATAACATTGCAATCATTACCCGGAATAGAGTTATATTACAAGGTAGCTTGTCGCGGCTCTAATAGATTGTTCTCATAACATGACCAGCAGCGACAAGAAAAGAAGAAAGCGGGCGGCCTAGTCTATGCGATCGCCCTCAATCCTCTTGATCCCGCTCACCTTGTCCACAATGGGTGCGACAAGGGTCTTGAGCGCCTCCAGATCAGCATCCGGCGGCAGGGTCTTGAGGACGTTGGTGAGGTTGAGGCCCGGGTTGCGGAAGGCCACCTTCACCAACACCTTTTGAAGAGCTCCCGCGCAGATCTTGCGCGACTCGTCGGCCAGCTGCTTTGGGATCCTCTCCCGGAGTCGCTGGAGGGCCGTCGCCACGCCTTTGAAGAACAAGATGAGCTTGGCGCTGGGTTGGAGGTTCTCGTCGGAGGGATACCCGAGATCCTCCATCCCCAGCTGCGCCAGCTCCCTGTCAATGTCTGCGGCAACATTCACGAGACCCTCCGTCCAGTGCTCCACATTCTCCCTAAAAGCATTCTGGGCGGCGGCAGCACTCGCCAGCAGCGCCTTGTCGGCCTTGATCTCCTCCTTCAAGGCCACCTCCTGCCCTTGGCGCCGTCCAGCGTCTTGGTCAAAGTGTCAGCTTCAACTCAAGATCTGCGTTGGAGTCCTTGGCGGCGCTAAGCTCTTTGCCACTCGCCTTGAGATCGGCCTCCAGCTGCCACCTTCGTCTCCAGCTCCTTCTTGGCGGCCTCGGCAACTGCGGCAGCATCCTCTGCTTGCTTAAGGGCTCCGCCGAATTTTGCTCACGCGCGGCAAGCTCCTCCTCGTGGCTGTCGAGGTTGACCTTCCGCTGCGCACAGCTCGCCCTCCTGCGCAGACAGCTTCTCAGCGGCAAGCCGCTGTTGCTCTTCAACTTCGGCCTTCTCGAGGAAGAAGGCCTTCTGCTCTTCGGCGAGTTGCTCCCGCTCCTCTGCCAGGGACCGGAGAGCTTCCTGGTTGAGACCCCGGAGCTCCTCCGCGCGCTTCTCGATGTCCGCTCCCGCCTTCGCGACAAGCGCCTCGCGGGATTCCAGCTTGGCTTGCCGCGCGCGGTAGAGCGACAACAGCTTCTGCAGCAGTCGCTCCTCCTCAGGCTCGCCGATGTTGCTGCTCGGCGCATCAACTAGCGTCAGCCCAGCGGAGGCGAGCACCTCTCCATCAAAGCTCTCTCCCTCGACCGGCGCCCTGGAGCTTGACGCCCAGGGGAGGTTGATGAAGACGCCATCGCCGGCCTTCAAGTAGACGCCTGGCTGGGGCTCTTCGGAGCCTGGCGCTGCGGCAGCGGCGGACGGGTCGGCGGTCGACGTAGCGCCTGGCGCTCCTGCGGCCTCAGGGCCGTCAGTGCGATCGCCAGACCCCTCGCCGCTGCTGCGGCAGCAGCTTTGGCGGCCTCTGCCCGGCGGGATCGTCAGCACCGGCTGCTTCTTCGGTGGCAGCGGCGTCGTCGGCGGCAACCTCGGTCTCCATCGGCTCCGCAGCAGATGGGTCTGACGGCCGGAAAAGGGAGAAGAGTCAAGCAAATCCAGAAGATCAAAAGAAGAAGAACCCAAGGGAAGTTTTGAAGCGAGAGGATTACCTGTATGGGTTCTGCAGTCGTGGTCTCCGCCGCGGGGGGCCGCTGGTGCTGTCCCTTGCCGAGAACTTCTCCCTTGCCGGAGGACTCTCCCTTGGCATTTCGGGGGCGCCTCCGGGCGCTCCTGGTGGGGCTGCTCTGCTCCTACACAAACCAACAGTCAGATGTTCAGCAAAGAAAGAGTATCCATGCGCGCCTAACAGCGGAAAGCGAACCATATACTTACGCTGGGGGCTGCTCTGGAGAACAGTTGCCGGGTCCGGCAAGGTTGTCTCGGACGCACCCCCTGCTGTCGCGGTGGGTTCGTCCTCGATGACAATCACCGGGACCTTGGCTCTCTTCGCTGCTCTCTGGGCCAGAGTCCTAAAAAGGAATAAGTTCAGAGTAAAGCAAATGAGATACAAGACAAAACAGCAAGAATTGAAGAACTACAAGTACAACAAGAGAATCTTACTCTTCTTCTTCCTCGTCGGAGCTGAACGCGGAGAAGTCGAAGTCCGGCTCACGTCCGGCGCGAGGAGGCGGAGGTAGTTTCCCTTGGCCGCTTGGCGGGAACAGTGGCGGTGGTCTGACGACCCCGCTCCGGCTGCGCCGCGGCGTGAGAAGCGGCAGGAGCAGAAGCGGTGGTCCGGCTAGACCCCGCTCTAGTTGCCGCAGCAGCGTGAGGTGCTCCCGCGGCAACAGTGCTTGCCGCGGTGGAGCGTGTCACGCGGCGCGGCGACTGTTGACTCGCCTGCCGCCCCGCTACGTCCCCGGCCTTGCGGAGACGCCTTCTTGGGGAGATGGAGGCTCTGCTTGCGGCGAGCTGCCTGAAGATGAGGAGGAAGAGGAGTTGATCTCCAGCGAGCCGCTCGTATCCTTCGGCGGGCTCGCTCGACTCGACGTCATGCCCGGCAAGCTCTTTCTCGCCGGCAGCTCCTCTCGCTCGGCACGGCTTGCCGCCTCTGCTGCCTCTGCCTCCTCCACGGTGAATCCAAATTCGCCCGCGCTGCGGCTACCGCCGCCTCTTCCAGCCTAGTGGCGATGCGTGTCATCTCCGCATCGGTGGTGTCGCGGGTGAGGCTCTTCTTTTCGTCGGAGCGGACCGGAACTTCTACCAAGCCGTCAAAGAACTTCTGCACGACATCGTCTGCAGGCTCCTGCCAAGTTGGGAAAATTCCATGCGAATCGCACAACGGCATCATTGCACGGATGCGGTCGAGCGCGGAGTTGTTGCACAACGGAACAACACCCTTCGGCAACCTGAACACTTCGGGATGTTGAGGGTCGTACTTGAACAGCTCCTGGAGCATCGCGTTAAGCTCCAGAACAGTGAAGTTGAAGTTGAGGCCCGGACGCAGGCTCATGATATCCGCCGCATTCTTGAATTCCCAGGCGGGTCTCCCCAGTTCCTGCAGGGGGCGATGCGGTGGCGAAGAAAATCTACGCCAACAGCGCCTAAAGTGAGCCCAGCAAGCCTGAGGCGTTGGATCCGGGTGACGGCAATTTTCAGCCTATCATCTTCCGGGGCCACGTCACTCCAATCGCTGCCGCGTGCTACTGGGGCTTGGCGCCTAAACGGCTGCAGGTTCTCCTCGGCAATCCAGCACCAGTCTGCTCTCCATTCCTCCCACTTGCCGGAACTCCCCTCCAGATAAGTGTCCTTCTTGCCGGCCCTCGAGATCCAGGCGATTCCGCCGGATAAAGGCTCTCCTCTCTACTCGGGGCATAAAGAAGTGGCGAAAAAGGGCTTACATTTGGGATGGACTCGACAAAGTTTTTTTCGCAGATGTGCGAAACTGCCATGGTCAGAACAGCATTGGGGGTGAGTCAGGAGGTGGAACCCGTAGGTGTCATTAATGTCGCAGAAAAAACTCAGAGAAAGGCGGGCAGAGCCCGCAGTAGAAAGACAAGGCGAAGAAAGGATATCCGTCGGAGAGCCATTTCCAAGGGCGGCTGGAGTACCTTCGTGCGCGGATGCGCTCGCGTCTCCGTCGACCAGAAGAGGTAGAAGTTCTCCCTCAGCTCCCTTCGCGGCAGAGCTTGGGCGGAGATTGCCCGCTCCTTTCGCAGGCGCCACAGCCGCTGCGCCCTCGGTCGACTTCACACCTTCCCTTTGTCGGCTCTCGGAGCCATGGCGGAAGTGGTGGAGGAGGTCGACGGCGTTGGTGGTGCTGGTGGCGATGGGGGGCGGGGCGCTGCTCTCTTTCAGCTTTGGGAAGACGAGGGAGCGGCGGAGGTTTCCGAGATTGGAGTAGCAACCGGCGAATGGGCGAACTACCCCTGTTTCCCCTGCTTATAAAGAGGGAGGGGGCGGACGTTCCGCCTTTCCGAATAAAGAAACCACCCACGATCTCTCCCACGACGCCGCATTCAACGCGTGCCGTTCGGGGAGGGCGCGGTGGATACGGGGAGAGATACAGCGTAACCCAGGCCGCGCGTGCCCGTGCCCTGTTTTGGGCCTGGCCCAACAGCGCTCGGCACCGTGTATGGCCAGGCCCGGGGGCTCCTGTCGGTGTAACTAGAGTAGGGGTACCCTAGTATCCCGAACTTGTGCACGGGCAGTCGCAGCATCCCGCGGCAAGGCTTGCGGGGTGACCGCCAAGGTCCTCCGTGGTTCCTTTGGAGCCATTCAAGGACAAAGTATCCAAGCCAAAGGAGACAAGACCCCGGCAAGAGGAGCTTGCCGGGAAGGCCAACCAAGGCATCTCAAGAAGAGACAAGACCCCGCAAGAGGAGCTTGCAGGAAGGCCAACCAAGGCATCTCAAGGAACTTGCCGCGACGCGCCACACGTCCTGGCAAGGCCTGATGAGCGACAAGCTCCCGGACGCGACAAGACAACGACCGCGGCAAGGCGCTTGCCGCGGCAAGCCACCACTCTGTGCCTGCGCTCCAGCACATCCACCAACGTGTCGCTCTGGGACCCCTCCAGGCGTACGTGGACGAGAGGCTGTGCAGCCAGCGGCGCGCGGTGGCCAGCGGTGCTGACAAGATTGCCATCGTGGCGAGCGGTGGCATCCCTGACGGTCTCTTTTGCATTATTTAGGCGACGCAGACAGGCATTTAATGCCCTTGTCCCCTACCGTCAGGGTTACGTATGATACACTGTAGCAGGTAGCTGTACCAACCGCAGCACCTTTCCATTTTTACCCTTGTCTACGTTGCCACCTGTCGGTGACCCCTTGAGCATATAAAAGGAGGCCCATGCGCAACGTAGAGGGGGTTCGGTCCCAGAGGAAGAGAACACTCACGCTCGGTCTCGTTAGCTGCTGGGGTGTACTGTAGCACTCCGCGCTCCCGAGCAAGAACTCAATACAAACCACAAAGCAGGAGTAGGGTTTTACGCATCCGTGCGGCCCGAACCTGGGTAAACTGCTCGTGTGCTTCGCCTCGATCCGCTCTTCGTGCGCCCCTCGCCCCCGCCGAACCGAAAGGGACTCGGTCCGCCGGTCCCATAGGTGCTCGTGGATCAGCCCCCCGACAGAAACCATCACGCTAGTTGTGAGAATCTAAGGTTTGTGAGAAGCTTATACCCAAACCTGCCCCAAATGGAACACAAATTTGACCGTCGCTTGTTGATGCCGCTCCATGATAGCATTCCAAGTTTCATGAATTCCAGACGAGTTTTGGATTTACTAGAATTTAAAAACCAGGTATCTCAATGTTTTGCCAGCAATCAACAGTGCCCTGGTGTTTGAAATTCATTCCCATTTCTTGCATGGGACCTAATCATGCCCCGAAGGACACAGATTTGATTTTTCAACCAATTTATATGCACTGGAGATTGTGCATGTAGTTCAAATTTGATTTATGCACATGAAATGCCTAGAGAACCCTTAATGTATAAAAATATCCAAATGAACCCCGAAAAATTCCAAAAGTAAACACAACACTCCTGTTGTTCTACGTTGACACTAGAAAATTTTTGAAACCAATAAGAGGCAACGGATATCATTTCTTCCCAAAAGGTGACACGTTCCCTACCGAAACCATCACACTTGTAGTGAGAAGCTAAGGTTTGTGAGAAGCTTATACCCAAACCTGCCCCAAATCGGACAAAGAATTTACCAAGGCATGTTGATGCCGCTCCATGATAGAATTCCAAGTTTCATGAATTTTAGATGAGTTTTGGATTTACTAGAATTTAAAAATCAGGTATCTCAATGTTTGCAGCAGAGTGACGGTGGCAGGGTGTTTGAAATTCATTCTGATTCTTGCATGGATGCTAAACATGCAACCAAGGACACAGATTTGATTTTTTAACCATTTTATATGCACTCGAGAATGTGCATGTAATTCAAATTTGAATTATACACATAAAATGTCTGGAAAACCCAGTTAATGTATAAAAATGTCCAAACGAACGCCAAAAATTCCAAAATTGAACACAACACTCCTGTTGTTCTATGTTGACACTAGAAATTTTTTGAAAGCAATAAGAGGCAACGTATATCGTTTTATCCCCAAAGGTGGCATGTTCCCTACCGAAACACTCACGCTTGTTGTGACAAGCTAAGGTTTGTGAGAAGCTTACACCCAAACCTGCCCCAAATGGGACAAAAAATTTACCACAGCATGTTGATGCCGCTCCATGATAGCATGCCAAGTTTCATGAATTTCAGATGAGTTTTGGATTTACTAGAATTTAAAAAGCAGGTATATCAATGATTGCGGCCGAGTGACTGTGGCAGGGTGTTTGAAATTCATTATCATTCTTGCATGGGATCTAAGCATGCAACCAAGGACACAGATTTGATTTTTCAACCAGTTTATATGCACTGGAGAATGTGCATGTAGTTCAAATTTGACTTATGCACATAAAATGCTTGGGAAACCCAGTTAATGTATAAAAATGTCCAAACGAACCCCCAAAAATCCAAAATTAAACACAACAATCCTATTGTTCTACGTTGACACTCAAAAAAAATTTAAAGCAGTAAGAGACAATGAATATCGTTTTGTTGCCAAAGGTGGCACATTCCCTACCGAAACCATCACACTTGTTGTGAAAAGCTCTGGTTTGTGAGAAGCTTATACCCAAACCTGCCCCAAATGGGACAAAAATTTTACCACGACATGTTGATGCCGCTCCATGATAGCATGCCAAGTTTCATGAATTTCAAACGAGTTTTCGATTTACAAGAATTTAAAAACCGGGTATCTCAATGTTTGCGGCCGAGTGACGGTGGCAGGGTGTGTGACATTCATTGCCATTTCTTGCATGGGACCTAAGCATGCAACCAAGGACACATATTTGATTTTTCAACCCGTTTATATGCACTAGAGCATCTGCATGTAGTTCAAATTAGAATTATGCACCTGAAATGCCTACAAAACCAAGTTAATGTATAAAAATGTCCAAACGAACCTTGAATAATTCCATTTTTTGACGACACACCTATAGTTGCATGTTCACTGCAGATAAAAGTTCTAGCAATTCAAACACCATCCTTTGTAGTTGTGACCTCATTACGTAATTCAAATCAAGATGATAAATCAAGTAGATCGCACAAAGTTTATTATCACCAACAGTGTGAGATGCAGCACAAAATATCTTGGAGCACCGTCGGTGTATAGTACGCCTATGGCTTACGTGAGAAGGTGCGTCGGCTACAGTCCACAGCCGGCGTGTCAAGCACACTAGCTCACTCCCCAAATATCATTTCACTCTTCATTCATCGCCGGTGAAAGATGGGGACGTGGACCCACGTCGTGAGGGCAACTTCGGTGGCCCACTCCGGTGAGAGCGCCACCGCAGCCGCCGCGCGCGTGTTAACAAGCTTCGTGAGGGCGACCGCAATCTGCGTCCGGGCAGCCAAGTTGGACCAAACGGCCGCTGTTGCATCTCAGGCGGCGGCTGCAACATCTGCCTCAGGGATAGCAACTGGCGAGAGCGGCTGATACGTCTCCAACATATCTATAATTTTTTATTGCTCCATGCTATATTATCTGCTATTTTGGATGTTTATGGGCTTTATTATACACTTTTATATCATTTTTGGGACTAACCTATTAACCCAGAGCCCAGTGCCAGTTTCTGTTTTTACCTTGTTTTAGGGTTTCGAAGAAAAGGAAAATCAAACGGAGTCCAATTGACCTGAAACTTCATGGAACTTATTTTTGGATCAGAAGAAGACCAGAAGACTTGGAGTGCACGTCAGTGGACCTTCGAGGAGGCCACGAGCTAGGGGGCGTGCCCACCCCCCTAGGGCGCGCCCTCCACCCTCGTGGGCCCCTCGTGGCCCTCCTGATGTACTTCTTCCGCCTACATATCTCCATTTACCCTAAAAACATCCGGGAGCGCAATAGATCGGGAGTTCTGCCACCAGAAGCTTCCGTAGCCACCGAAAGCCAATCTAGACCCGTTCCGGCACCCTGCTGGAGGGGGCAATCCCTCTCCGGTGGCCATCTTCATCATCCCAGTGCTCTCCATGATGAGGAGGGAGTAGTTCTCCCTCGGGGCTGAGGGTATGTACCAGTAGCTATGTGTTTGATCTCTCTCTCTCTCTCATGTTCTTGAGGTGATACGAGCTTGATGTATCGCGAGCTTTGCTATTATAGTTGGATCTTATGTTTCTCCTCCCCCTCTACTCTCTTGTAATGAATTGAGTTTCCCCTTTGAAGTAATCTTATCGGATTGAGTCTTTAAAGATTTGAGAACACTTGATGTATGTCTTGCCGTGCGTATCTGTGGTGACAATGGGATACCACGTGATTCACTTGATGTATGTTTTGGTTATCAACTTGCGGGTTCCGCCCATGAACCTATGCATAGGGGTTGGCACACGTTTTCGTCGTGATTCTCTGATAGGAACTTTGGGGCACTCTTTGAGGTCCTTTGTGTTGGTTGAATAGATGAATCTCAGATTGTGTGATGCATATCGTATAATCATACCCACGGATACTTGAGATGACATTGGAGTATCTAGGTGACATTAGGGTTTTGGTTGATTTGTGTCTTCATGTGTTATTCTAGTACGAACTCTAGGGTTGTTTGTGACACTTATAGGAATAGCCCAACGGATTGATTGGAAAGAATAACTTTGAGGTGGTTTCGTACCCTACCATAATCTCTTCGTTCGTTCTCTGCTATTAGTGACTTTGGAGTGACTCTTTGTTGCATGTTGAGGGATAGTTATGTGATCCAATTATGCTATTATTGTTGAGGGAACTTGCACTAGCGAATGTATGAACCCTAGGCCTTGTTTCCTATCATTGCAATACCGTTTACGCTCACTTTTATCATTAGTTACCTTGCTGTTTTTATAATTTCAGATTACAAATATCTTTATCTACTATCCATATACCACTTGTATCACCATCTCTTCGCCGAACTAGTGCACCTATACAATTTACCATTGTATTGGGTGTGTTGGGGACACAAGAGACTCTTTGTTATTTGGTTGCAGGGTTGCTTGAGAGAGACCATCTTCATCCTACGCCTCCCATGGATTGATAAACCTTAGGTCATCCACTTGAGGGAAATTTGCTACTGTCCTACAAACCTCTGCACTTGGAGGCCCAACAACGTCTACAAGAAGAAGGTTGTGTAGTAGACATCAAGCTCTTTTCTGGTGCCGTTTCCGGGGAGGTGAGTGCTTGAAGGTATATCTTTAGATCTTGCAATCGAGTCTTTTAGTTTCTTGTTTTATCACTAGTTTAGTTTATAAAAGAAAACTATAAAAAATGGAATTGAGTTTGTCTCATACGCTTCACCTTTTTAATATCTTTCGTAAGTATGATGGAAAGGATAATTGTGCTCAAGTGCTAGAAGAAGAAATCTATAAAATGTTTGGCACTAAATATTTGAATGATGAGCATGATTGCAATGTTGTTAGTATGAATTCCTTGAATATCCATGATTCTAATGATATGCAAAGCCACAAGCTTGGGGAAGCTATGTTTGATGAAGATGATATTTTTGCCCCCCAAGCTTTGATGAGCAAATTTACTATGATGAAAGCATGCCTCCTATCTATGATGATTATTGTGATGACACGTATGCTTTAAAGAATAATGATAACCATGAAACTTGTCATCTTGATCTTAATTTTCAATCACATGATAGTTATTTTGTTGAGTTTGCTCCCACTATTATTCATGAGAAGAATTTTGCTTGTGTGGAGAGTAGTAAATTTTCTATGCTTGTAGATCATGAAAAGAATGCTTTAGATTCTGGTTATATTGTTGAATTCATTCATGATGCTACTGAAAATTATTATGAGGGAGGAATATATGCTTGTAGGAATTGCAATATTATCAAGTTCCCTCTCTATGTGCTTAAAATTTTGAAGTTATGCTTGTTTTACCTTCCTATGCTAGTTGATTCTTGTTCCCATAAGTTGTTTGCTCACGAAATCCCTATGCATAGGAAGTGGGTTAGGCTTAAATGTGCTAGTCATATTCTTCATGATGCTCTATGTTACAATTCTTATCTTTTATGTGAGCATCATTGAAATCATCGTGCCTAGCTAGGGGCGTTAAACGATAGCGCTTGTTGGGAGGCAACCCAACTTTATTTTTATTCCTTGATTCTTGTTCCTGTTTAGTAATAAATAATTCATCTAGCCTCTGTTTAGATGTGGTTTTATGCTTTTAATTAGTATTTGTGCCAAGTAGAACCTTTGAGAAGACTTGGGGAAAGTCTTGTTGATCATGCTATAAAAAACAGAAACTTTAGCGCTCACGAGAATTGCTGCCATTTTTATTTGGAAAGTGCTATTTGGTTAATTATTTTTGAATATGATTAATAGATAAATTCCTCAGGTCCAGCAATTTATTTGAGAATTTTTATGTGTTCCAGAAGTATACGTTTGATCCAGATTACTACAGACTGTTCTGTTTTTGACAGATTCTGTTTTTCATGTGTTGCTTACTTATTTTGATGAATCTATGGCTAGTAAAAAAGTTTATAAACCATAGAGAAGTTGGAATACAGTAGGTTTAACACCAATATAAATAAAGAATGAGTTCATTACAGTACCTTGAAGTGGTGATTTATTTTCTTATACTAACGGAGTTTATGAGTTTTCTGTTAAGTTTTGTGTTGTGAAGTTTTCAAGTTTTGGGTAAGGATTCGATGGACTATCGAATAAGGAGTGGCAAGAGCCTAAGCTTGGGGATGCCCCAGAAGTCATACCCTCTTTCGTCTTCATTCATCGGTAACTTTACTTGGAGCTATATTTTTATTTACCACATGATATGTGTTTTGCTTGGAGCGTCATTTTATTTTATTTAGTTTTGCTTGCTGTTTGAATAAAATACCAAGATATGAAATTATTAAATGTTAGAGAGTCTTCACATAGTTGCATAATTATTCGACTACTCATTGATCTTCACTTATATCTTTCGGAGTAGTTTGTCATTTGCTCTAGTGCTTCACTTATATCCTTTTAGAGCACGGTGGTGGTTTTATTTTATAGAAATAGATGAACTCTCATGCTTCACTTATATCATTTTGAGAGTTTTAAATAGCATGGTAATTTTCTTAAATAATCCTAATATGCTAGGCATCCAAGAATAGTAAAAACTTTCATATATAGTATTGAATACTAAGAGAAGTTTGATGCTTGATGATTGTTTTGAGATATGGAGGTAATAATATCAAAGTATATATGAGTAGTTGTGAATTTGAGAAATGCTTGTGTTGAAGTTTGCAAGTCCCGTAGCATGCACATATGGTAAACATTGTGTAACAAATTTGAAACATGAGGTGTTATTTGATTGTCTTCCTTATGAGTGGCGGTCGGGGACGAGCGATGGTCTTTTCCTACCAATCTATCCCCCTAGGAGCATGCGCATAGTGCCGAGGTTTTTGATGACTTGTAGATTTTTGCAATAAGTATGTGAGTTCTTTATGACTAATGTTGAGTCCATGGATTATACGCACTCTCACCCTTCCATCATTGCTAGCCTCTTCGATACTGTGCATTGCCCTTTCTCACATTGAGAGTTGGTGCAAATTTCGCCGGTGCATCCAAACCCCGTGATATGATACGCTCTTTAACACATAAACCTCCTTATATCTTCCTCAAAACAGCCACCATACCTACCTATTATGGCATTTCCATAGCCATTCCGAGATATATTGCCATGCAACATTCCACCATTCCGTTTATCATGACACATTCATCATTGTCATATTGCTTAGCATGACCATGTAGTTTACATAGTATTTGTGGCAAAGCCACCGTTCATAATTCTTTCATACATGTCACTCTTGGTTCATTGCATATCCCGGTACAGCGCTGGAGGCATTCATATAGAGTCATACTTTGTTCTAGTATCGAGTTGTAATCATTGAGTTGTAAATAAATATAAGTGCGATGATCATCATTTTCTAGAGCATTGTCCCAAGTGAGGAATAAAAAAACGAAAAAAAGAGAAAGGCCAAAAAAGAAGGAGAAAGGCCATAAAAAGAGAAAGGCAAAGAAATGAAAATGAGAGAAAAAGAGAGAAGGGACAATGCTACTATCCTTTGCCACACTTGTGCTTCAAAGTAGCACCGTAATCTTCATGATAGAGAGTCTCTTGTTTTGTTACTTTCATATACTAGTGGGAATTTTTCATTATAGAACTTGGATTGTATATTCCAACAATGGGCCTCCTCAAGTGCCCTAGGTCTTCGTGAGCAAGCAAGTTGGATGCACACCCACTTAGTTTCTTTTGTTGAGCTTTCATACATTTATAGCTCTAGTGCATCCATTGCATGGCAATCCCTACTCCTTGCATTAACATCGATCGATGGGCATCTCCATAGCCCATTGATTAGTCTCGTTAATGTGAGACTTTCTCCTTTTTGTCTTCTCCACATAACCCCCTCATTATATTCTATTCCACCCATTGTGCTATGTCCATGGCTCGCGCTCATACATTGCGTGAAAGTTTATAGGTTTGAGATTGCTAAAGTATGAAACAATTGCTTGGCTTGTCATCGGGGTTGTCCATGATGAGAGCATTCTTGTGTGACGAAAATGGAGCATGACCAAACTATATGATTTTGTAGGGATGAACTTTCTTTGGCCATGTTATTTTGAGAAGACATGATTGCTTAGTTAGTATGCTTGAAGTATTATTATTTTTATGTCAATATTAACTTTTATCTTGAATCTTATGGATCTGAATATTCATGCCACAATTAAGAAGAATTACATTGAAATTATGCCAAGTAGCATTCCACATAAAAAATTCTGTTTTTATCATTTACCTACTCAAGGACGAGCAGGAATTTAGCTTGGGGATGCTGATACGTCTCCAACGTATCTATAATTTTTGATTGCTCCATGCTATATTATCTACTGTTTTGGATGTTTATGGGCTTTATTATACACTTTTATATCATTTTTGGGACTAACCTATTAACCCAGAGCCCAGTGCCAGTTTCTGTTTTTACCTTGTTTTAGGGTTTCGAAGAAAAGGAAAAATCAAACGGAGTCCAATTGACCTGAAAGTTCACGGAACTTTTTTTGGATCAGAAGAAGCCCAGAAGACTTGGAGTGCACGTCAGGGGACCTTCGAGGAGGCCACGAGGTCGGGGGGCACGCCCACCCCCCTAGGGCGCGCCCTCCACCCTCGTGGGCCCCTTGTGGCCCTCCCGACGTACTTCTTCCGCCTATATATCTCCATATACCCTAAAAACATCCGAGAGCACAATAGATCAGGAGTTCCGCCGCCAGAAGCCTCCTTAGCCAGCGAAAGTCAATCTAGACCCGTTCCGGCATCCTGCCAGAGGGGGCAATCCTTCTTCGGTGGCCATCTTCATCCTACGCCTCATACGGATTGATAAACCTTAGGTCATCCACTTGAGGGAAATTTGCTACTGTCCTACAAACCTCTGCACATGGAGGCCCAACAACGTCTACAAGAAGAAGGTTGTGTAGTAGACATCAGCCGCACAACAGATGTCCGTTCCACAACGACGGCCTTAGCCCTGATGGAGGCCGCCCACTACCTTGTCGAGGCCGTCCATGCCCAGCTCTTGGCGTTCACCGCACAAATTGAACGAAGCTTCTCCGACAACGGTCGGCAACCCATGGCCGAAGAGTTGGCAATCACCGAGAGAGTTCGAGCAGCCGTCCGTTCCTGCGCAGCATACCTTGCCACGACGGAGCCCGCCAGAGCCCAGATCGCGGCCGCCCACGCCCAGCTCATGGCGGCCTATTCCAAATATATGGCGGACGCGTATGGCGAGATGCTTGCCGAGTATGGTGCAATTGATGCCATGGAGCCCCTTCCCCAGGAGACCGTCGGGCGCGAGCTGGACACAGCGGAGATCAACGAGCACCAGCCGTAGTAGTACTATTTGTTTTGTTTAATTAAGAGCGTCGGTCTTTAATTTGTTAGAGTACTGTTTAGGTCAGCTAGCTCTGTTTAATTGCCGAACTTGCTCGATTAAGAAGTTAGTATCCTTTGTGTACCCAAATTATGCAATGACGTGGATGACCACTCTAACTAGGGAAATTCAAACCAAAATTTTTGACGTTCAAACTCAACACACACAAGTTAAGCTATCTGAATCATTTGTGATGTTCACATATCATACACAGTACTGAATAAGGGACCGTGTCTGATGACACTTTGCGCGCCAGTTTTTTCGCTGAAGCGATTCTAAATTTTCGTCTTCCGCGGAAATATCTACCTTCCCATCCACTCCCCCTTACCAAAAGCCACATTTCCCCTATTTCTGCCTTCCTTTCCAAGTTGAAACCTTCACTCCTTGCTTGCAACGCTGCCGCCTCCTCGCCGGCGACCCTCCTTCACGCTGCTCTGCCTCGCCTATCTAGGCAGGTAATCCACACCCAACCCCCATCCTCCTCCTCCCACATCCCACATGCCCCAACTGCCGGCGCCAGCGCGACACCTTCCATCCAAATCACCGACCCCCTCTACCAAATAAGCGCCGCCCTAAGCCATGGTGCACGCAGTATAGGCAGGATCCAAAGGACCATTTGGTAGCGGCGAAGCAAATCCCGGCCGCACGCGCGGACGAGGTTGTGATGGCTACCATTCGTGTCGACCTCCAGATCTTGGAGGAGCACCTCGCCGTCGAGGCCACCGTCGACGCCTCGCGTGCCGACAACGCGACGCGGCTAGCTATTTGGTTCAATTATGCAATGCGATGTTCAATTGTTGTGGGTGCATTCTTTTATTGTATACCATGTGAGAAATAAATCTAATTTGGTTGTACTAAATACATAAGAAACAAATACAATTGCTATATTTCCAAGTTATTAAGCATGCTTGGTTTGGTTAACTGTCTGATCTTCTATTAGGAGTATGTTATATTGTGCAATGTGGTGCTCAGTTAATGTTTTGTTCATTTGTTGTGGTGTTTAGCTAACTACTTGGTTCAACTCTACATTGCGATGTCCAATTGTCGTGGTTAGAATTTTGTATTGTTGTGCATGTGAGGAATAAATCAAATTTGGCTCCACTTAATACATGAGAAACATATAGAAGTGCTATATTTCCTAGTTCTAAATCATGCTTGGTTGGATAAATGGGTTTTCCATGTGGCTTGGATTAATCTGATGAATCTTCAATGTGTTTATGTTTAATCAACATATTTTACTGATAGCCTGTGAACTCCTAGTTAACCTGATGACTAACTACCTTATATGTGTTGCAGGGAAACAATGGGAAGCACTGAGGTTTACAATCGAGGTTAGCACGTGCATGGTCCATTGTCTAATCGCACATTATTGGGCAATTGCAGGAACCATTCTAATTTTTAGGTTTTTAACAATTTGGTCTTGCACATGTAGGTCCTCTTGTCAGAGGTTTTGAGCCACTGTTCGACCCTTTTTGCATATGAGGAAATGAGTTGTCCATGAATATCAGTCAAGTCAAGAAACTCAGAAAGATTGTTAGGATAAAGAAATTAGCGACAAAAACAATAAGACCTTTGTATGCACAATGAAGAAGGCATCAGTTCACTATAGGATGGTACTAACTATTATACCTTGCCTTTTTTATTCCTTTGCCCCATTTCCTATATAGAGAAGATATTTATGCACATCCTTGTTTCTAGGCCTTTCCAAAGCAGTCCACTGATGATTACCTCTCAAATCACTTGTATGGTCAGGAGGCAAGGAATGTATTCATACAACACCCACGGTTCAATATTAAAGTGTTCCTAAAGAGGACGAAGGATGGACAGTCAATCATCCACAGGCACTGGCCTAAAGTTACAAAGACCTTCAACATCAATGAAGGCTCAATATTCACATTTTGCTTCAGCAGTTTTCCAGATGAGATACATATGTCTATGTACCGTCTATGATGCTAATTTTGAAAGGCTATAGATGTTGCATGTGAAACTTGGTCCTGGTGTAGTTGTGTAATGGGGTAGCTGAGTGCTGAAGCTATATGATGTTGTACTCTGATGTATTTAAATTATCAAAATGAAATATATTGTGTGCTTAATACGAAAAGTCAATTAGATTAATAAATGTATTATGAATAATCGGATAATTAGCCTGCTAATTGGGTTTTGCTATTGCAAACGGTTGTTCAAAAATATCATGGGCGATGACCTCATGCAACGCACACAGTTTCTAGGAATAAACCGTGTTGGATCAATGAAATCACACACGACTTTCTCTTGAAAATTGTTTGCGTTAGGCCACCTTGCGCAAACGTTTACCACATAAAAACTGTGTCTGATGGACAGCCTTTGCCACACAGTTTCTTCTACGGACCGTGTGTGATGCATTCAATAACGGAAACGATTTAACAAGAAAAATTGTGTGTGATGTACCTGTGAAAGGAAACGTTTTCCTTGGAGCGACTGTGTGGGATGTACATACAAACGGAAACGTTTAGGGGGACTGACTATGTGGGATGTACTTGCGACCGGAAACAATTCCGCTGTATAATTGTATTTTTAGCTCTACTATACGTATTTTTGTATTTGAGCGCTCGTCGATCGCACACGACCTCATTTTGCCAAGCGTGTGTGCCAGGAGGGCATATCCCCGACGGTTTCTGGGTCGTGTGGGAAGGACCCCCTATCGCCCACACTCACTTGGCGACGGTTCCAAATGTCGCCGCGGAATGGGGTTAAAAACCGTTTGTATAGGACCGACGCGTACCAGTGGTTATTGATGTGTACCTTACTAATGCTCGTAGTAGCGCCTGGGTATTTGATACTGGTTCTGTTGCTCATATTTGCAACTCAAAATAGGGGCTATGGATTAAATGAAGATTGGCTAAGGACAAGGTGACGATGCACGTCGAAAATGGTTTGAAGGTCAATGTGATCGTCGTCGACACGCTACCTCTACATCTACCTTCGGGATTAGTTTTAGACCTGAATAATTGTTATTTAGTGCCAGCGTTGAGCATGAGCATTATATTTGGATCTTGTTTGATGCGAGACGGTTATTCATTTAAATCAGAGAATAATGGTTGTTCTATTTATATGAGTAATATATTTTATGGTCATGCACCCTTGATGAGTGGTCTATTTTTGTTGAATCTCGATCGTGGTGATAGACATATTCATAATATTGATCCCAAAAGATGCAAAGTTAATAATGATAGTGCAACTTATTTGAGGCACTGCCGTTTAGGTCATATCGGTGTAAAGCGCATGAAGAAAGTCCATACTAATGGGCTTTTGGAATCACTTGATGCTTGCGAACCATGCCCCATGGGCAAGATGACTAAGACTCCATTCTCCGGAACAATGGAGCGAGCCACTGACTTATTGGAAATAATACATACTAATGTATGCGGCCCGATGAGTGTTGAGGATCGCGGCGGGTATCGTTATTTTCCGACCTTCACAGAAGATTTAAACAGATATGGGTATATCTACTTAAGGAAACACAAGTCTGAAACATTTGAAAAGTTCAAAGAATTTCAGAGTGAAGTGGAAAATAACCATAACAAGAAAATAAAGTTTCTACGATCTGATCGCGGAGGCGAATATTTGAGTTACGAGTTTGGTCTTCATTTGAAACAACGTGGAAATAGTTTCGAAACTCGCGCCACCTGGAACACCACAGTATAATGGTGTGTTTGAATGTCGTAGCTGTACTTTATTAGATATGGTGCGATCTATGATGTCTCTTACCGATTTACCACTATCGTTTTGGAGTTATGCATTAGAGACAGCTGCATTCACATTAAATAGGGCACCATCTAAATCCGTTGAGACGACATCGTATGAACTGTGGTTTGGCAAGAAACCTAAGCTGTCGTTTCTCAAAGTTTGGGGTTGCGATGCCTATGTGAAAAAGATTCAGCCTGATAAACCCGAACCCAAATCAGAAAAGTGTGTCTTCATAGGTTACCCAAAGGAAACTGTTGGGTACACCTTCTATCATAGATCTGAAGGCAAGATATTTGTTGCTAAGAATAGATTCTTTCTAGAGAAGGAGTTTCTCTCGAAAGAAGTGAGTGGGAGGAAAGTAGACTTGATGAGGTAGTTGTACTTTCTCTCGAATTGGAAAGTAGTTCATCACAGAAATCAGTTCCAGTGATGCCTACACCAATTAGTGAGGAAGCTAATGATAATGATCATGAAACTTCAGATCAAGTTACTACTGAACCTCATAGGTCAACCAGAGTACGTTGCGCACCAGAGTGGTACGGTAATCCTATTCTGGAAGTCATGTTACTAGACCATGATGAACCTACGAACTATGAGGAAGTGATGATGAGCCCAGATTCCGCAAAATGGCTTGAGGCTATGAAATCTGAGATGGGATCCATGTATGAGAACAAAGTATGCTCTTTGGTTGACTTGCCCGATGATCGACAAGCCATTGAAAATAAATGGATCTTCAAGAAGAAGACTGACGCTAATGGTAATGTTACTTATACAAAGCTCAACTTGTTGCGAAAGGTTTTCGACAAGTTCAAGGAGTTGACTATGATGATACCTTCTCACCCGTAGGGATGCTTAAGTCTGTCCGAATCATGTTAGCAATTGTCGCATTTTATGATTATGAAATTTGGCTAATGGATGTCAAAATTGCATTCCTTAATGGATTTCTTAAATAAGAGTTGTATATGATGCTACGAGAAGGTTTTGTTGATCCAAAAGGTGCTAACAAAGTGTGCAAGCTCCAGCGATCCATTTATGGACTGGTGCAGGCCTCTCGGAGTTGGAATATGTGCTTTGATAGTGTGATCAAAGCATATGGTTTTATACAGACTATTGGCGAAGCCTGTATTTACAAGAAAGTGAGTGGGAGCTCTGTAGCATTTCCAATATTATAGGTGGATGACATATTGTTGATTGGAAATCATATAGAATTTATGCAAAAAGCATAAAAGGATATTTGAATAAGAATTTTTCAATGAAAGATCTTAGTGAAGCTGCTTATATATTGGGCATCAAGATCTATAGAGATAGATCAAGATGCTTAATTGGACTTTCACAAAGCACATTCCTTGATAAAGTTTTGAAGAAGTTCAAAATGGATCAGTCAAAGAAAGGGTTCTTGCTTGTGTTACAAGGTGTGAAGTTGAGTCAGACTCAATGCCCGACAACTGCAGAAGATAGAGATAAAATGAAAGTCATTCCCTATGCTTCAGCCATAAGTTCTATCATGTATGCAATGCTATGTACCAGACCTGATGTGTGCCTTCCTATAAGTTTAACAGGGAGGTACCAAAGTAATCCAGGAGTGGATCACTGGACACCGGTCAAGAACATCCTGAAATACCTAAAAAGGACTGATAACCCACAAGTATAGGGGATCAATTGTAGCCTCTTTTGATAAGTAAGAGTGTTGAACCCAATGTGGAGCTAAAGGTAGAACAAATATTCCCTCAAGTTATGTCGACCACCGATACAACTCTACGCACGCTTAACGTTCGCCTAACCTAGAACAAGTATGAAACTAGAAGTACTTTGTAGGTGTTGTTGGATAGGTTTGCAAGATAATAAAGAGCACGTAAACAAAAGCTAGGGGCTGTTTTGATAAAGACACAACTGAGTTAGTTTTAGTAGACAGTTTGTTGTCACACAAGAAAGTTATTTGTCCCTGATACGTCTCCGTCGTATCTACTTTTCCAAACACTTTTGCCCTTGTTTTGGACTCTAACTTGCATGCTTTGAATGGAACTAACCCGGACTGGCGTTGTTTTCAGCAGAATTGCCATGGTGTTATTTATGTGCGGAAACAAAAGTTCTCGAAATGACTTGAAACTCCATGGAGATTATTTTTGGAAATAATAAAAAATACTGGCAAAGAATCAAGGCCAGGGGGCCCACACCCTAGTGATACGTCTCCGACGTATCTACTTTTCCAAACACTTTTGCCCTTGTTTTGCACTCTAACTTGCATGATTTGAATGGAACTAACCCGGACTGACGCTGTTTTCAGTAGAATTGCTATGGTGTTATTTATGTGCAGAAACAAAAGTTCTTAGAATGACCTGAAACTTCACGGAACATCTATCCGGAAATAATAAAAAATCCTTGCAAAAAATGAAGACCAGGGGGCCCACCACCTGTCCACGAGGGTGGGGGTGCACCTGCCCCCCTAGGGCGCGCCCCCTACCTCGTGAGCCCCCTGGAGCTCCTCCGACCTCAACTCCAACTCTATAAATTTGGTTTCGGAGAGAAAAAATCAGAGAGAATAATTCATCGCATTTTACGATACGGAGCCGCCGCCAAGCCCTAAAACCTCTCGGGAGGGCTGATCTGGAGTCCGTTCGGGGCTCCGGGGAGGGGAATCCGTCGCCATCGTCATCATCAACCATCCTCCATCACTAATTTCATGATGCTCACCGCCGTGCGTGAGTAATTCCATCGTAGGCTTGCTGAACGGTGATGGGTTGGATGAGATCTATCATGTAATCAAGTTAGTTTTCTTAGGGTTTGATCCCTAGTATCCACTATGTTCTGAGATTGATGTTGCTATGACTTTGCTATGCTTAATGCTTGTCACTAGGGCCCGAGTGCCATGATTTCAGATCTGAACCTATTATGTTTTCATCAATATATGGGAGTTCTTGATCCTATCTTGCAAGTCTATAGTCACCTACTATGTTTTATGATCCGGCAACCCCGAAGTGACAATAATCGGGACCACTCCCGGTGATGACCGTAGATTGAGGAGTTCATGTATTCACTATGTGTTAATGCTTTGGTCCAGTACTCTATTAAAAGGAGGCCTTAATATCCCTTAGTTTCCATTAGGACCCCGCTGCCACGGGAGGGTAGGACAAAAGATGTCATGCAAGTTCTTTTCCATAAGCATGTATGGCTATATTCGGAATACATGCCTACATTACATTGATGAATTGGAGCTAGTTTTGTATCACCCTATGTTATGATTGTTACATGATGAACCGCTTCCGGCATAATTCTCCATCACTGATCCATTGCCTACGAGCTTTCCATATACTGTTCTTCGCTTATTTACTTTTCTGTTGCTATTGCTATCATCATTACAAAATACCAAAAACTTTACTTTTGCTACCGTTACCACTACTATCATATTACTTTGCTACTAAATACTTTGCTGCAGATATTAAGTTTCCATGTGTGGTTGAATTGACAACTCAGCTGCTAATACTTGAGAATATTCTTTGGCTCCCCTTGTGTCGAATCAACAAATTTGGTTTGAATACTCTACCCTTGAAATTGTTGCGATCCCCTATACTTGTGGGTTATCAAGACTATTTTCTGGCGCCGTTGCGGGGGAGCATAGCTCTATTCTTTGAGTCACTTGGGATTTATATCTGCTTATCATTATGAAGAACTTGAGAGATCCAAAAACCAAGATTTATCCCTCAACTATGAGGGGAGGTAAGGAACTGCCATCTAGCTCCGCACTTGATTCACCTTCTGTTTTGAGTAAGCTTGCGACACCTAAACTTGCTTCTGCTATTCGTTGTGATATGTCGCATGTTATTGATGATGCCACTTCTGCTATGCATGATCCTTATGATGAAACTACTTCTATGCCTGATACTACTGGGCCACTTGGTGAATTTCTTGATGAACAACTTGCTAGGGTTAGAGAGAATGAAAATATTGAATCTGATAATATTGATGAAAGTGATTATGAAGACTTGCCCGTTGTTCCTAAGGGTTTTGTTTTTGATAAAGACGCTTCTTTAGCTATTTTAGCTTGCAAAGATAGTTATGAACTTAAGAGGTTATTAGCTAAATGGAATAAGCAATCTCTAAATACTAGGATGAAACCCGACCTGCTTTTGCTACTTCACCTATCTTTGTTACTGATAAGGATTATGAATTCTCTGTTGACCCTGATATAATTACTTTGGTTGAATCTGATCCATTTCATGGCTATGAATCTGAAACTGTTGTGGCACATCCTACTAAATTAAATGATATAGCCACCCTGTTCACTAATGATGGGAGAACTCGTTACTTTTATATCCTTAAAATATTTCCGTTCTCATTAAAGGGTGATGCTAAGAAATGGTTTAATTCTCTTGATCCTGGTTGTGTGCGTAGTCCCCAGGATATGATTTATTACTTCTCTGCTAAATATTTCCCTGCTCATAAGAAACAAGCTGCTTTAAGGGATATATATAATTTTGTGCAAATTGAAGAAGAGAGTCTCCCATAAGCTTGGGGAGGCTTCTCCAATTACTTAATGCTTTGCTTGATCATCCTCTTAAGAAAAATGAATAGTTTATATCTTTTATAATGGACTAACCAATGCCTCCAGAGATTACCTGGATAGTTGTGCTGGTTCTGTTTTCAGGGAAAGAACACCGGATGAAGCTGAAATTCTATTGAATAATATATTGACAAATGAAAATAATTGGACACTTCCTGAGCCTATTCCTAAACCAACTCCTAAGAAAAGAGGTGTTCTATTTCTCAGTCCTGAAGATATGCAAGAGGCAAAGAAATCTGTGAAAGAAAAAGGTATTAAAGCTGAAGATGTTAAGAATTTACCTCCTATTGAAGAAATACACGGTCTTAATTTACCGCCTGTTGAAGAAACATATGATCTTAATCCATTACCTATTGAAGAAGTACATGGTCTTGATAACCCGACATAGGTAGTAAAGGTAAATTCTCTCTATAGATATGTTAAAGCTGAAATCCCTCTTACTAAGTTTGCTAGCCCATGCTTAGATGAGTTTGATAAATTTATGGTTAAGCAAGAAGGCTTCGATGCTTATTTTGGTAGACAATTGAAATACAATTCAAATATTGTTGAACACTTTGGTGATTATATGCCTAATGTCAAAGGTGAACTTAAACTTATTAGTAAACATGCTTCTATGGTTACCACTCAAGTAGAACAAGTACTTAAAGCTCAAAATGATTTGCTCAATGAATTGAATAGTAAGAATAATGATAACGCTGTTAGAGTTATGACTAGAGGTGGTAGAATGACTCGGGAACCTTTGTATCCTGAAGGCCACCCTAAGAGAATTGAGCAAGATTCTCAGAGAAATAATGTGGATGCACCTAGTCCTTCTAATAGGAAGAAAAAGAAAAATGATAGGACTTTGCATGCTTCTAGTGAACCTATTACTGAAACACCTGAGAATCCAAATGATATTTCTATCTCTGATGCTGAAACACAATCTGGTAATGAACCTGAAACTAGTGATAATATTAATGATAATGTTCATGATGATGCTCAACCTAGTACTGATAATGATACAGAAATTGAACCTGGTGTTGATCTTGATAACCCACAATGAAAGAATCAACGTTATGATAAGAAAGACTTTGTTGCTAGGAAACATGGTAAGAAAGAGAGCCTTGGGTTCAGAAACCCATGCCTTTTCCTCCCAAACCATCCAAGAAAAAGGATGATGAGGATTTTGAGCGCTTTTCTGAAATGATTAGACCTATCTTTTTGCGTATGCGATTAACTGATATGCTCAAAATGAATCCTTATGCTAAGTATATGAAAGATATTGTTACAAATAAAAGAAAGATACTGGAAGCTGAAATTTCCACCATGCTTGCTAATTATACTTTTAAGGGTGGAATACCAAAGAAACTTGGAGATCCAGGAGTACCTACTATACCATGCTCCATTAAAAGAAACTATGTTAAAACTACTTTATGTGATCTTGGAGCCGGTGTTAGTGTTATGCCTCTCTCTTTATATCATAGACTTGATTTGAATAAGTTGACACCTACTGAAATATCTTTGCAAATGGCTGATAAATCAACTGCTATACCTGTCGGTATTTGTGAGGATGTGCCTGTTGTGGTTGCAAACGTTACTATTTTAACAGACTTTGTTATTCTTGATATACCCGAGGACGATATTATGTCTATTATTCTTGGAAGACCCTTTTTGAATACTGCAGAGGCTGTTATTGATTACACTAAAGGCAATTACACTTTTCATGTTAATGGTAATGAGCATACAGTACACTTTCCGAGGAAACAACCTCAAGTTCATAGTATCAACTCTATTGGAAAAATTCCATCGATTATATTTGGAGGTTTTGAATTTCCTCTTCCTACTGTCAAGAAGAAATATGATATTCTTATGATTGGGGATGTGCATATCCCCGTTGAGGTAACATAATGTTATTCGAAATTTCTCCGGTTCCATGTTATTCTGAATGAGTTCGTTAACAAGACTTGATCAACCTTGTTAGTGGATTCCTTTTGGAGCATGAGATGGAAGAAACTAGAAGGCACAACCTGTTGTACCCTCCTCTTACTTTCTGTTATTTATATTAAATAAAATAAAAATAGTATTTTTCTGTCTCTTATCTGATTTATCCGTGCAATATAAAAATACCCCGAAAATAAAAGTTCTCCAAATGCCCTGAAATTTAAATATGATTTTTTCTGGAATATTTGAGAATATTTGGCACTAAGAACACAGCAGGAGGAGCTGGCACCTGGCCACGACGGTCTGGGGCGCGCCCTACCCCCTGGGCGCGCCCCCTGCCTCATGGGTCCACGGTGGCCCTCCTTCACTTATTCCTGCACCCACACACTCCTTCTACCTCCCACAAACAGGAATATCCAGCTCAAACCCGAGTCCAAGCTCATTTTGCTGCCATTTTCGATCTCCTTGCTCAAAGCACCTCCCACAAAACTGCTTGGGAGATGGTTCCTTGGTACGTGACTCCTCCATTGGTCCAATTAGTTTTTGTTCTAGTGCTTCATTCATTGCAAATTTATGCTACCTAGGTGACCATGTTCTTGAGCTTGCATGTCAAACTTATATGGTTCCAAGTAGTTTCGATGCATGATATAGGCTCTAGGCACTTGTAGGAGTAGTTGCTATCAATATTATTGAGCTTTGTTCACTTTTATTTTGAAGTTACTAAAAATTTCAGAATTTTTCAGAAATTAATGAAGAGATTTTTGAGGGGCTCATTGAGCCGAAGCTCGAAGGAAAAGGCACATAAGCCCAAATATAATCTGCCTTGCACCGTGGAGGTTCGGTCGTGTGAATGGCCTTCCGATGATTTCTTGAGAGCAGTCGGGATTTATGAAGATTTTTATGAATTGGCTAAGAATGCAGGCCTCACCGCCTTCCTCCACGACCACGCGAACAGTATCTCTTACTCACCAATATTTGTGTGCAAAACTTTCAATTCCATGCTAGGAGCTCACCACCTGTGGTGGAATTTTATTTATATGATGAGCATAAGGAGATGTCACTTTATGATTTTTGTCGGGTTTGTTTGATCCCTTTCGAGGGCAGCGTAGAGGAACCACATCGTGACGATGTGGATGGGTTTATTTATACCATCACTGTAGGGGAAACGAGGAAGGTTTCCGATGCACGAATCACTAGCATACATTTTCCTATTTTACGCTACTTTGCAATATTTGCTAGTCGTTGCTTAATTGGTCGCGGAAACTGTGGAAACCTTAGTATTCCTGATATTATTATTTTGTTCCATGGTTTATTCGGTGATAACTCTATTAGTATGGGCGGTATTATTGCTAAGCGGTTAAGTCTGAACCGTACCAAGGGGCCCATCTTTGGAGGCATTTATGCTTCACGCCTAGCTGCACATTTCAGCATAACTATTAGGCATTATGAGAAGGAAGAAAAATTGCTACCCACTGTTTATTTAGATTATAAGAGTATGGTGGCACATGATTTTATTGTTAAGAATAGGGAAGGAGAGCTTAAATACAAATTGTTCTTTGATAAACATCATCCTGAGACTATTACCCTGCCTGCTCCTTCCTTGTTTGATTTATCTGCAGGTAAGTACCTTGTTCCGTTAGAGGCTATTCACGCCTACCGGAACCCTACATCAGCCACAGAGCCAGAGTCGGAACCACAAGTTGATCCTCCACGACAGTCTAATTACCATTGAGATCCGGAAATGATTGCCAACCAGTGGCAGTCAGAGTCTTCTTCTTTGCAGTACGACTCCAACTATTATTATGGATATCCGCCAGGCCAACCGTGGCCATAGACCAACTTAGGACAAAAGCCTAAGCTTGGGGGAGTACGTATTTCTCACCGACATTACATTCATGTTCACAGACTCATTGCTAGATGTCATTGCTCATACTTTTCATTGTATCATCCATGCTAGTTTATTTCCTTTTTACGCTTTCTTCTTGTGTTTAATAAACCTTAAGAAAAAACAAAAAAAATAGTTGT
Organism: Triticum urartu; assembly: GCF_003073215.2. NCBI lineage: Eukaryota > Viridiplantae > Streptophyta > Magnoliopsida > Poales > Poaceae > Triticum > Triticum urartu. The sequence continues at coordinate 564,240,032 of NC_053026.1, read as the reverse complement.
AGCTTTTAATTAGTTTACTTTCCATGCTTGTAGTAGTAATTAAAAAAAAACCCAAAAAGATTTCATGTTCTTCTTTTGCTTATTGGGAGCTTTCCCGTGTAAATAGTTTTATTTCTTTTCTTTTCTTTGGGGGTCAATAGGAGAAGACCATAATTAAATTGTTGAAGTAGCTCTTATATGCATTATTGTTGATCTGACAAAAGAGCCCATATTGCCTTGTCTTCTCCTATTTATTGAATGCTTGCAGATTCCAGCTTAGTCCAATGCACGTGCACTATTATTATTATTCACACTATTCGGTCATGCAAGTGAAAGGCAATTATGACGATATATGATGGACTGCCTGAGATGAGAAGAGCTGGTATGAACTCGACCTCTCTTGTTTTTGTAAATATGATTAGTTCATCGTTCCTGATTCAGCCTATTATGAACAAACATGTTTGCAATGACAACTAGAGATCATAGTTTCTTGTGACATGCTTGATTAGATAGGAGCTTATAATTGTTTACCTTGCGTGCCAACATGATATTAAAATGGTTGTGATGTGGTATGATAGGGTGGTATCCTCCTCTGAATGATTTAAGTGACTTGACTTGGCGCATGTTCACGCATGTAGTTGAAACAAAATCAACATAGCCTTCACGATATTTATGTTCATGGTGGATTATATCCTACTCATGCTTGCATTCGGTGTTGATTAATTTTAATGCATGTTCATTACTGTTGTCGCTCTCTAGCTGGTCGCTTCCCAGTCTTTTTCTAGCCTTCACCTGTACTAAGCAGGAATACTGCTTGTGCATCCAACTCCATAAACCCCAAAGTTATTCCATATGAGTCCACCATACCTACCTATATACGGTATCTACTTGCCGTTCCAAGTAAATTTGTATGTGCCAAACTCTAAACCTTCAAATAAATATCATGTTTTGTATGCTCGAATAGCTCATGTATCAACTAGGGTTGTCTGTATCTTCCATGTTAGGCAGGTTATTCTCAAGAGGAGTGGACTCCACTCCTCACTCACGAGAAAGTGGCTGGTCACCGGGATGCCCAGTCCCATGCTTTATGAAAATCAAATCAAAATAATTGCAAACAAAACTCCCCCTGGGACTCTTGTTAGTTGGAGGCACTCATTGTTTCGAGCAAGCCATGGATTGATGCTTGTTGGTGGAGGGGGAGTATAAACTTTACCATTCTGTTTGGGAACTGCCTATAATGTGTGTAGCATGGAAGATATTGCCATCTCTTGGTTGTTATGTTGGCAATGAAAGTATACCGCTCAAAATATTATTCACCTCTATTTCAAAACCGAGCTTTGGCACCTGTACAAATCCCTGCTTCCCTCTGTGAAGGGCCTATCTATTTATTTTCATGTTGAGTCATCATCTTCTTATTAAAAAGCACCAGTTGGAGAGCATCGCCGTCATTTGCATTCATTACTATTAGTTTACATTGAGTATGACTTGACTGGATCTCTTTTACAATGAATTACAATTTCTAGTCAGTCCTTGATCTTTAAAGGTGCTCTGCATTTATTTTTTGTGGTCTCAGAAAGGGCTAGCTTGATACCATCTTGTTATATCATATTATGATTGTTTTGAGAAAGTGTTGTCATCCGAGATTTATATTATTGCTCGCTAGTTGATTATGCCATTGTATGAGTAAACTTGAGACCTAAGCGTTATTGTGAATGTGGTTAGTCATAATCTTTGTTAAAAACTTGAATGTTGGCTTTACATATTTACAATAACAAGAGCAAACAGAGTTTGTAAAAGTTTTTCTTTATCACTTTTAGTTTATCAACTGAATTGCTTGAGGACAAGCAAAGGTTTAACCTTGGGGGAGTTGATACGTCTCCGATGTATCTACTTTTCCAAACACTTTTGCCCTTGTTTTGGACTCTAACTTGCATGATTTGAATGAAACTAACCCGGACTGACGCTATTTTCAGCAGAATTGCTATGGTGTAATTTATGTGCAGAAACAAAAGTTCTCGGAATGACCTAAAACTTCACGGAACATCTATTCGGAAATAATAAAAAAATCCTTGCAAAAGATGAAGACCAGGGGGCCCACCACCTGTCCATGAGGGTGGGGGCGCGCCTCCTACCTCGTGGGCCCCCTGGAGCTCCTCCGACCTCAACTCCAACTCTATATATTTGGTTTCGGAGAGAAAAAAATCAGAGAGAAGAATTCATCGCGTTTTACGATACGGAGCCACCGCCAAGCCCTAAAACCTCTCGGGAGGGCTGATCTGGAGTCCGTTCGAGGCTCCAGAGAGGGGAATCCGTCACCATCGTCATCATCAACCATCCTCCATCACCAATTTCATGATGCTCACCGCCGTGCGTGAGTAATTCCATCTTAGGCTTGCTGGACGGTGATGGGTTGGATGAGATCTATCATGTAATCGAGTTAGTTTTGTTAGGGTTTGATCCCTAGTATCCACTATGTTCTAAGATTGATGTTGCTATGACTTTGCTATGTTGTCACTAGGGCCCGAGTGCCATGATTTCAGATCTGAACCTATTATATTTTCATCAATATATGAGAGTTCTTGTTCCTATCTTGCAAGTCTATAGTCACCTACTATGTGTTATGATCCGGCAACCCCGAAGTGACAATAATCGGGACCACTCCCGGTGATGACCGTAGTTTGAGGAGTTCATGTATTCACTATGTGTTAATGCTTTGGTCCGGTACTCTATTAAAAGGAGGCCTTAATATCCCTTTGTTTCCATTAGGACCCCGCTTCCACGGGAGCGTAGGACAAAAGATGTCATGCAAGTTCTTTTCCATAAGCATGTATGACTATATTCGGAATACATGCCCGCATTACATTGATGGATTGGAGCTAGTTCTGTGTCACCCTATGTTATGATTGTTACATGATGAACCGCATCCGGCATAATTCTCCATCACCGATCCACTGCCTACGAGCTTTCCATATACTATTCTTCGCTTATTTACTTTTCTGTTGCTATTGCTATCATCATTACAAAATACCAAACACTTTACTTTTGCTACTGTTACCTTTTGCTACCGTTACCACTACTATCATATTACTTTGCTACTAAATACTTTGCTGCAGATATTAAGTTTCCAGGTGTGGTTGAATTGACAACTCAGCTTCTAATAGTTGAGAATATTCTTTGGCTCCCCTTGTGTGAAATCAATAAATTTGGGTTGAATACTCTACCCTCAAAAACTGTTGTGATCCCCTATACTTGTGGGTTATCACCTAGCCACGAGGGTGGGGGCGCGCATGCCCCCCTGGGCGCGCCCGCTACCTTGTGGGCCCCCTAGAGAGAATGAAATTATTGAAACTGATAGTATTGATGAAAGTGATGATGAAGGCTCTCCTAATAAATATGAATTGCCTATTGTGCCTAAGGGCTATATTATGGATGAAGAAACTAAAAGAGACTTTCTTGCATGCAATGATAGAAGTGATCTTAAGAAATTATTAGCTAAGCTTAAACAAAAATCTTTGAATGCTAGAATGAAATATGATCCTGCTTATGCTACTTCACCTATCTTTGTTACTGATAAGGATTATGAATTCCCTATTGACCCTGATATAATTACTTTGGTTGAATCTGTTCCTTTTTATGGCTATGAATCTGAAAGTGTTGTGGCACATCTTACTAAATTAAATGATATAGCCACCCTGTGCACTAATGATGAGAGAACTCGCTACTTTTATATCCTTAAAATATTTCCGTTCTCATTAAAGGGTGATGCTAAGATATGGTTTAATTCTCTTGATCCTGGTTGTGTGTAGTCCCCAGGATATGATTTATTACTTCTCTGCTAAATATTTCCCTGCTCATAAGAAACAAGCTGCTTTAAGGGATATATATATAATTTTGTGCAAATTGAAGAAGAGAGTCTCCCACGAGCTTGGGGGAGGCTTCTCCAATTACTTAATGCTTTGCCTGATCATCCTCTTAAGAAAAATGAAATACTTGATATCTTTTATAATGGACTAATCAATGCCTCCAGAGATTACATGGATAGTTGTGCTGGTTCTGTTTTCAGGGAAAGAACACCGGATAAAGCTGAAATTCTATTGAATAATATGTTGACAAATGAAAATAATTGGACACTTCCTGAGCCTATTCCTAAACCAACTCCGAAGGAAAGGGGTGTTCTATTTCTCAGTGCTGAAGATATGCAAGAGGCAAAGAAATCTATGAAAGAAAAGGGTATTAAAGGTAAAGATGTTAAAAATCTACCTCCTATTGAAGAAATACATGGTCTTAATTTACCGCCTGTTGAAGAAATATATGGTTTTAATCCATCACCTATTGAAGAAACACATGGCCTTGATAACCCGACACAGGTAGTAAAGGTAAATTCTCTCTATAGATATGATAAAGCCGAAATCCCTCCTACTAAGTTTGCTAGCCAATGTTTGGATGAGCTTGATAGCTTTATGGTTAGGCAAGAAGACTTCAATGCTTACTTTGGTAGACAATTAAAACAAAATGCTTATATGATTGAACACTTGGGTGATTATATGTCTAGATTTAAAGGTGAACTTAAACTCATTAGTAAGCATGCTTCTATGGTTACCACTCAAGTAGAACAAGTACTTAAAGCTCAGAATGATTTGCTCAATGAATTAAATAGTAAGAAAGATGATAATGCTGTTGAAGTTATGACTAGAACTAGTAAAATGACCCAGGAACCTTTGTATCCTGAGGGCCATCCTAAGAGAATTGAGCAAGATTCTCAGAGAAATGATATAGATGCACCTAGTCCTCCTAAAAGGAAGAAAAAGAAAAATGATAGGACTTTGCATGCTTCTAGTGAACCTGTTATTGATACACCTGAGAATCCCACTGATATCTCTATTTCTGATGCTGAAACACAATCTGGTAATGAACATGAAACTAGTGATAATGTTAATGATAATGTTCATGTTGATGCTCAACCTAGTAATGACAATGATGTAGAGAATGAACCTACTGTTGATCTTGATAACCCACAATCAAAGAATCAACGATATGATAAAAGAGACTTTGTTGCTAGGAAACACGGTAAGGAAAGAGAGCCTTGGGTTCAGAAACCCATGCCTTTTCCTCCTAAGCCATCCAAGAAAAAGGATGATGAGGATTTTGAGCGCTTTGCTGAAATGATTAGACCTATCTTTTTGCGTATGCGTTTGACTGATATGCTTAAAATGAATCCTTATGCTAAGTACATGAAAGATATTGTTACTAATAAGTGAAAGATACCGGAAGGTGAAATTTCCACCATGCTTGCTAATTATACTTTTAAGGGTGGAATACCTAAGAAGCTAGGAGATCCAGGAGTACCAACTATACCATGCTCCATTAAAAGAAACTATGTTAAAACTGCTTTATGCGATCTTGGAGCCGGTGTTAGTGTTATGCCTCTATCTTTATATCGTAGACTTGATTTGAATAAGTTGAAACCTACTGAAATATCCTTGCAAATGGCTGATAAATCAATAGCTATACCTGTCGGTATTTGTGAAGATGTGCCTGTTGTGGTTGCAAAGGTTACTATTTTAACAGACTTTATTATTCTTGATATTCCCGAGGATGATAGTATGTCTATTATTCTTGGAAGACCTTTTTTGAATACTGCAGGGGATGTTATTGATTGCACCAAAGGCAATGTCACTTTTCATGTTAACGGTAATGAGCATAAAGTACACTTTCCGAAGAAACAACCTGAAGTCCAGAGTATCAATTCTATTGGAAAAATTCCTTCGATTATCTTTGGAGGTTTTGAATTTCCTCTTCCTACTGTCAAGAAGAAATATGATATTCTTATTATTGGGGATGTGCATATCCCCGTTCAGGTAACCTAGTGTTATTCGAAAATTCTCCGATTCTATGTTACTCGGAATGAGTTTCTTAACAAGACTTGATTAACCTTGTTAGTGGATTCCTTTTGATGAGCATGAGATGGATGAATTTAGAAAACACAACTCTCTGTACCCTCTTTTTACTTTCTGTTATTTATACTAAATAAAGAAAAAAATAGTAATTTCTGTCTGTTTTCTGAATTATTCGTGTAATAAAAAATACTCCGAAAATAAAAGTTCTCCAAATGCCCTGAAAATTAAATATGATGTTTTCTAGAATATTTGAGAATATCTGGCACTGAGAACACAGCAGGGGGAGCAAGCACCTGGCCACATGGGTCCAGGGCGCGCCCACCCCCTGGGCACGCCCCCCTGCCTCGTGGGCCCATGGTGGCTCCCCTCCACTTATTCCGGCACCCACACACTTCTTCTTCCTCCCAAAAAAATCACCATCCAGCTCAAGCACGAGTTCTAGCTCATTTTGTTGCGATTTTCGATCTCCTTTCTCAAAGCACCTCTCACAAAACTGCTTTCGGGGATTGTTCCTTGGTATGTGACTCCTCCATTGGTCCAATTAGTTTTTGTTCTAGTGCTTTATTCATTGCAAATTTGTGCTGCCTAGGTGACCATGTTCTTGAGCTTGCATGTCAAATTTATATGGTTCCAAGTAGTTCTAATGCATGATATATGCTCTAGGCACTTATAGGAGTAGTTGCTATCAATTTTGTTGAGTTTGGTTTACTTTTATTTGAAGTTACTAAAAATTTCAAAGGAAAAAATATGCTTAGGAAAATGTACCAAGGTGGTTCTTCAAGGAAGCAAGGACCCAGGCTTGCAATGCGTGATGCTGATGATGAACCACCAAGGGACGCCCCAGTGCGGCCTTGTGAATGGCCTTCAGAGGACTTCATGGATCGAGCAGGAATTAAGGAAGAATTTAACGCATATTTGCGTAACGCTGATCTTGTGAGCTTCGAGGCAGAAAAGTGCCGTCAGTACCACTATCTCACTAGTTCCTTCATGAGGAGGTTTGAATTTTCATCTTCATGCAATTCTCAAACTATCCTGTTTGATCTCTATGAAAATTCTTATACTATGGACTTAGAGGAAACTTCCACAATGGGGTAGTGCTAGTGAACCTCGCAAATCTGAATTTAGAGATTTTCTTACTAGTATAACTGTGGGGGAATCTAGAGATATAGCACAAGCTACCATAGGGAGCATTCATTTTCCTGCTATACATTATTTTGCTCTCTTCATAGGTAGGTGCATAAATGGTAAAGATGAAGCATATCATATGTGTGTCCCTGATCTCAGTATTCTTAGGAGTGCTGTGTTAGGAGATAAATCTTATAATTTGGCAGCCATTGTTGCACGTAGGTTGCATCATAATAGATTTAATGGAGATTTCTTTGGTGTATGCGACCCGTATAGCTAATTTTCTTGGTATAACCATACGTGAGGATGATATTGAGTTGCCTCCTGCTTATTTGGATTATGAGGCTATGGTTCGTCATCAATTTCTTGAGAGGAACGATCAGTTCCTACAGTACTGACTAATGTTTGATAGGCGACGCACCTATCACGTCACTCTCCCCACTTCTACTTTCTTTGACTTTCAGGCGAAGGGGAAATATTTTATAACCAGAGAGGAGGCGGACGAGTATAAGAGGAGGGCTAAGATAGCTCGCCTCCAAGCTGCAGCCCAAGATGCAATGACTGCTGCATCTCAGTACGACCCCAACTACAACTTTGGATATCCGCCAGACCATCCGTGGCAATAGACCAAATTAGGCCAAAAGCCTAAACTTGGGGGAGTACGTATTTCTCACCGACATTACATTTATGTTCACACACTCATTGCTAGAGGTCGGTGCTCATACTTTTTCATTGTAATATCCATGTTAGTTTATTTCTTTTTTATGCTTTCTTCTTGTGTGTTTGATAAACCTTAAGAAAAACAAAAAAAATAGTTGTAGCTTTTAGCTAGTTTTAATTTCCAAGCTTGTAGTAGTAATTAAAAAGAAAACCCAAAAAGATTTCTGGTTCTTCTTTTGCTTGTTGGGAGCTTTCCCGCGTAAATAGTTTTATTTCTTTTCTTTTCTTTCGGGGTCGACAGGAGAAGACCATGATTAAATTGTTGAAGTGGCTCCTATATGCATTGTTGTTGATTTAACCAAGAGTCCATATTGCCTTGTCTTCTTCTGTTTATTGAATGCCTGCAGATTCCAGCTTAGTCCAATGCACGTGCACTGTTATTATTATTCACATCATTCGGTCGTGCAAGTGAAAGGCAATTATGACGATATATGATGGACTGATTGAGATGGGAGAAGCTGGTATGAACTCGACCTCTCTTCTTTTTGTAAATATGATTAGTTCATCGTTCCTGATTCAGCCTATATAAATAAACATGTTTGCAATGACAATTAGAGATTATAGTTGCTTATGCCATGCTTAATTAGATAGGAGCTTATAATGGTTTACCTTGCATGCCAACATGCTATTAAAATGGTTGTGATGTGTTATGATAGGACGATATCCTCTTTTGAATGATTCGAGTGGCTTGACATGGCACATGTTCACGCATGTAGTTGAAACAAAATCAACATAGCCTCTATGATATTTATGTTCATGGTGCATTATATCCTACTCATGCTTGCATTCTGTCGGGGATATACCCCGCGGTATGACCCGGCCGGAAGTATGACCGGACGGACTTGGTGATTCACTGGTGACCCGCCCTGATTTGGCAACTCACTAAGTGACCCGCCCGGATCTCTCCACTCACTGATGACCCGGCCGAGCCAGGTGACTCATTGGTGACCCGGCTGGCGGAACAGAGGAGCAACAAGACCCGGTGGCCCAAGCAGACGGTTCGTGGAAGGTCGGCTCGTATTATGGTGGGTCGGCTTAAGAGGAAAGCATAAAGAACATTTCCTTACAAAGGAAGGTGGTGTTTGGTTCTCTAGTCCTAGGACTTTTTTTAGTCCCAACTAAAAAGTCTCTAGTCCCTAAAAAGTCCTTCCCTGTTTGTTTCCAGAGACTAAAAAGTCCCTAGTCCCTTCCTAGAGGTTATTAAATGACCATGTTGCCCCTAGTATATAGGAAAATAACAATCAAACAACACCATAGGGTGGCGGGCCAATGAGTGCATGGAGGGGTATTGTTGGAAAAGTCCCAAAAAGACTCTCCTTGAGAGTCTTCTTCATTTAGTCCCAAATGTCTAGTTTAGTCCCTAAAAAGTCCCTCCCGTTTGGTAAAAAGTCTCTAAGAGGGACTTTTTCTAGTCCCTACACAAAAAAGTCTCTGGAAACAAACACCCCCGAAGCAAGACTAGGACTCCACTTGTAATAGAGTAATCCTAATCCTAATAGGACTAGTCATGTAAACCGCCCCCTCAACATATATAAGGAGGGGCAGGGCACCCCAAGAGGAACAAAATTCACAAGTTCCACAAGTTGGACAAGTTAGGTTTAGACAATAGCTCTCGAGATAGAGCACTCTTGTAACCGTGATCATCATTATTAATATCAATGAAGCAGGATGTAGGCTTTTACCTCCACCGTGAGGGGCCGAACCTGGGTAAACATCGCGTCTCTCGTCCCGCTCAACCCCTCTCAAGGTACCACATAGATGCGTTGGCCTCGCGACTAAGTCCTGGCACTAAGGACATCTGCCGTCACAATTGCACGGCAGTTGGCGCCCATCATGGGGCTCGCGCACGATGATGTTGAGTTCTTGAAGGGATTTCTTCTAGGGCTCGAGAAGTTTGCAATTTACCGGATGAAGATGAGCCGGTTTGAAAGGATCTGCATCAAGTGCAAGTTTACTAGATTGAGAAGAAAATAATTAGGGTTTGATGTTTTGTGCGCCGCCGGCAACGCGACACGATCCGTCAACATCAAGAAGCTCGTGATATGTTAGATAAGAAAAAGCGCCGGCATGGAAAGCGTGCAGGGTAATCTGCCGTGAGATGGTCTTCGGCAGAGCCGGCAAATTCAATGTTCGTGTGCGATCCGTCGAATCCGAGTAGGATTATAATTTTGGCTGTTACAGGCGCGTATCGCTGAGGCCGACAAAAAATTTCCTATAGCTACCGGACGCCGGGTCAAGTCAATCCGTATCAGCATACACGTGAGGAGGCAATGATCAAGTCCCGAGGCAGTTTCGAAAATTGATCCGCTAAAAGTCTGCTGCTATTGTTCGAAGTACTACTTCGGTCATGCTAACTATTCGCTTGAAGGCAATACTACTCCGTTGTTGATATTCACGTAAGGTGATCCATCAAGTACTACTTGAGTACTATTTATGTTAAAGCTCAGATTTGGAGGAAGCAACCTATCTAGAGAAGAAATAATATTTGTTAAAGCGGCTTCTCGTGAGCATACGTCATTAGGCAAAGGATTACCACACCGGATCGGACTGGCAAGTCAACAGGTCTAATCTCCAGTGCACAGCCGTCCGGTTCGCCTCTGCTGCTACCCCGCGTGCGTGTGTGTGCACACAGTCATTCGGCTTGCCTCTGCGTGCGTGCGTATGGTGATTTAGACTGAAAACCGCCTCCGCCGGCCTCACTCTACTACCACGGGTCTGCAGAGCCACCGACGCTCCCCGGCCTGAGCCGCCTTGTCTCCAAGCCGCCTGGCTGTACTCTGCTGCTTGATCTGTCTTCAAGGTGCCTCAACCTACCCCGTCGTGTCTCTGCAACCGGATTTACTTCACCCGCAGCCTCACTTCCCGTTGGACCTCGTTTCCAAGCTGGTATGGCCTCGCGTCGCTCCTCCGTTGAGCCGCCCGTCGGCCCTGCTGTGCCTCATGAGGACCTCCGCTGTCGCAACCGAGCCCGCCTTGAGCCGCGTTCTGCCGCTTTCCACAGATTTGTGTCACATTTGCTCTTGACACAAGGCACATGAAACACCTAATCAATGGATCAAGTTCAATTCTGCTCAATGGGACGCGTGTGCACTGTTCTGGACTTGCTAAAAAAGGGAGGCTCCCCACGTGGAGACCTCAATTATATTGGGCGCTCAAGGACAATTATTTTCAACAGTACACACCAGATCAATTCTTTTGTAAAAAGCCAAAGCCAGCACAAGCGTGTGCGTTCATCTGATAAAAATAACAGGATAATTGTTCACCGCAAGAGCGATGGTTGTCTCATGAATATATACCGCGTCAGCGATTGACTCGCCCTCCGCACGGTTTACCGCGTCAGCGATTGACTCGCCCGTCCGTGAGGGCTTACAACGCTGCGGCCGGCTCACCCGTGAATTGATTTTAGCTTCACCATAGTGATCATCAACTCCATGCAAAGCTTAATCTACATCAACCCGCCGGAGCCGCGTTGAGCCGCCGGGGTTATATTAAGTCGCCGGTCTGCCATGAGCCGCCGAAATTATATTGAGTCGCTGGTCTGCCTGAGCCACCTATGTCATGATAAACGGATCATCCGTCGTTCAAACAAATCAGGTGATATCCATCCAAATTTATTTTATTAGCACATGTTGTTTTTATCAAAGAACAAGTTTATCATTGCCTTGGTGTGCAATATTGTTTACGTAGGGCCATTATTTATTACAAAAAGTGATATTACACCGCGGATATGGAGGCATGCCAATATCTTTTGGCACAGGTGGTCGTCATTGCTCAACGGACTCCCGCACCGGCTTACAAGCCGTGGCCGTCTCTCGCGACCACGCCGCCTTACAACGTCGTGGCCGTCTCTCGCGACCATGATGGCTTACAACAAAGAGGACAACTTGCCCGTCCGCACCGGCTTACACCGCCACGGCCGGTTCATTGTCTGTGCCGCCTCAGATGTTGCGGTCGTCTTTACCATCCCTCTCTCGCGGGTTGGTCTATATCAACACACCGGGACGCACCTGTCTGCATGAGCTGTTTATTGAATATGAGTGAGTCACTGCTTGGGAAGCCCGTTTTTTTTTCAACAAATTGGAGGCAAATTATCATATATTATCAGTCGCTCCACTGGATGGTTCAATGAGCAGGTGCACAAGTCGCCGCCATTACAGTTTGGTTAACTTCAAACAGCCAGTTGGAAGGAATCATTGGCTGAGTTGCTGACACGGCTCATATGGGATCATTTATAACCCGCCGCAGTCACCTCAACCTTCTGTGGATTCACATCACGCTATCAACGCCAATGATGTATACCTTCTGCTGTGGTCAAATATGGAGAATCTCAAGCCAACTCCTCGAGTCGTCTTGAGACTCGGGGGCTACAATGGTATGGCTCGGCAAAATTAGCCGGTTTCAATGAATTCAAGAACTCCGGGTCATTGAGGGAAAAATAACCCGGGCCCCGGAGATTACTGCTAGATCAATGAAAATTTAAAAGCCGTCAGAAGATTTCCGGGTCAAAATAAGGACTCTGGTTTAAAATCCGGTTCAAGAGACATCTTTCTCCCACAAAGCATTGAAGCTCTCAAATCCGGTTCGAAAGCTGGCCCAGGGTAAATTTGTCCCTCACAAATTTTTGAAGCTCTCAAAACCGGTTAAAAATCCAGCTCAAGGTAAATTTGTCCCTCACCAATTTTTGAAGCTTTCAAATCCGGTTTAAAGTTCTGGTTCAAAAAGAATTAATCTCTCGCAAATTCAAGTTCTAAGAAAAAAATAATGGTTACCAAAAAGAACTTGCTGCCATGATGCGCGGTTCAAACATAGGTATCCTGCCTTACAGCTTATCTTATTATGGTCACTTGGGGGCTTCCTGCTCATCGAGCATAGCTATCAGTACCCTCTTGATCAGTGCAATACTAATATATGGTCATTTGGGGGCTTCCTGTTCAAACATAGGTCGTAACCAAAGAGAACATAGCCGTCGTAACCCTTTTGATAGGCGCAAAGCCAAACTCACTAGGGGGCTTCTTGATCGTATCCGAATCATAGCTTAACCCCTTTTGGGTCCAACTTGGATCGTATTCGAATCAGGATCGTTAAAAACCTCTCAAGGTCATTTGGGGGCTTCCTGTTCAAACATAGGTCGTATTCGAACCAAAGAGAACATAGTTGTTGGTACCCTCTTGATCGGCGCAACGCCAAAGCCACTGGGGGCTATATGATCGCATTCGAATCTTAGCTCAACCCCTTTGGAACGGTTTTCTGATCGTATACGAATCAGAAGCCTTAAATTTTTTAAAGTCTTTTTTGCGAACCACTTTGGTTTTGACTTGAGACCTTTTTTGGATTATATCTCAAAATTATATAAGTGTTTTATGCTTAACCCGGCTTGACTTTTGACTATAAGTCGCCAGCTTATGACAATCATCATCTATGTGGAAGCATTGGCTTCTAAGGATTGGGTTATCACCCTTACTGCACAGGCCATGTAAACCGCCAAGGGTTCTTGTGATCTACTTGTGTGCAGGGTAAGACTACATTTGGGTGGTTACCCGCCCTGGCTCTTGACGTTAAGTCGCCAAGGCATATGTTGTTTAAACTCTATCCAGGATTTGCAGAACTATGACTTATATAAATGCTTCAGTCCAAGCTCATCACTGAAATTGGTGTCTCAAAAGGGTTATCAATTACTGATTTTCTCAAGGGCTATAGGCCACCGGGTTACAAAAATTCCGGCTTACAATGAATGCGCATTAAGTCGTCATCGGTCAAGAGCCGCTAGGTATTTAAACTCCGGATCTACTTGTCAACCGATGAGGTATTCGAATCTTTAATACCCAAAACTGGCTGGATTTTCATGATAATATTGAATGATTGAGGTTTTTTGTACCAAATTATATTATTCAAATCTTGAATAGCCAACATGGCTGGATTTCTAATGTGATTATCAATAACCAGTGTTATGATTGAGGTTTTCAAAATCGCTTTAGCGCAACGGCTATTATTTTTATCAATGGGCATGATTTATTTTACAATGGAGGGAATAGTCCCGAGTCGCTGCAGGCTTACAACCCAACACTTGGGGGCTACATTATTCAGTTTGAGATTATATCAAATATGCAAGTCCCATGTCACTGCCAGCATGCACCATGGCACTTAGGGGCTAATGCAAAGTCATTTTTTGCTCAACTTATTAAAGACCCGACTCATCACATTTTAAATGAGCCGGCCCTTGGGGGCTACCAATTGCTCCTGTCAATAATTCAAGGTACACAAGTTTTATTCCATTATATTGAAGGGTCCACTTCTCACTTGGTAAAGCACAAAGCTCTTAACCTTGTGGACGTGGGTTCAAGCCCCATGATGGGGGTTACATCATATGATGTTCTTTTCAAAAGAAGTATATAAAGTCCCAGCTCAATATTATCTTACTGAGCCAGCCCTTGGGGGCTATACGTTGTTGTTCAAGTCTATATGATCATATTTATAAAGTCCCTGCTCATTATTGCATAATGACCTGGCCCTTGGGGGCTACACTGGTTGAAGTTTTTTATGAGTATAAGGCAATTACAAGTCCCAGGTTGCTGCAAGCATGACAACCCGGCACTTGGGGGCTACATATATGGAGTATTCAGTCTTTACTAGTGACTAAGATGAACAACATGGATTTCTTCAAAGTGGCAGTATTTATATTGAAGCAAGTCTTAAGTCATCACTTTGTTTCTGCTCAAGACTTGGGGGCTACAGGTAATATGGATATAAGGGAGAAAAATCTTCAAATTCTCAGTTTTGAGTAAACCAGATTGACCCGGCATCACCAATAACTATGACCCGGCGTCGGCAACAATTATGACCCGGTGCTATCAGTATTTACAAACCGGATATTTTGGCAATGATAAACCGGCAAAATTCTACAAGCCGGCTGAAAGTCAGATAAGTATTTCAAGACCAATATTTTTTAAGCCAGCGCTTTGGAAGCCAATTCAAGTGGATTATTTCTTACAATATTTCTCTACAAGAGACCAATGTCAGCAAATTGACTCTGAAGCTGGCCTATTGGCCCGGATTTCTCAAAAGAAGTATCTGGATTTTTTACATTGACAAAGTCAAAACATATCTGCTAAGGGAGATTTGCTATAAGATCATGGACATGTAGATATCAACAAGGAAATGACAAGGACTTAACGATGATCAGGTGCCGGCTTACAAGAATTTTTTAACCGGGCGCAGAACCTGTCAAATTTGTTCTTGTGTCTATTTTGCAGGATCAGTTTAACATGGATAAATCCAAAATTAAACTGGGGGCTAATGTCGGGGATATACCCCGCGGTATGACCCGGCCGGAAGTATGACCGGACGGACTTGGCGATTCACTGGTGACCCGCCATGATTTGGCAACTCACTAAGTGACCCGCCCTGATCTCTCCACTCACTGATGACCCGGCCGAGCCAGGTGACTCATTGGTGACCCGGCCGGCGGAATAGAGGAGCAACAAGACCCGGTAGCCCAAGCAGGCGGTTCATGGAAGGCCGACTCGTATTATGGTGGGTCGGCTTAAGAGGAAAGCATAAAGAATATTCCCTTACAAAGGAAGCAAGACTAGGACTCCACTTGTAATAGAGTAATCCTAATCCTAATAGCACTAGTCATGTAAACCGCCCCTTCAACATATATAAGGAGGGGCAGGGCACCCCAAGAGGAACAAGATTCACAAGTTCCACAAGTTGGACAAGTTAGGTTTAGACAATAGCTCTCGAGATAGAGCACTCTTGTAACCGTGATCATCATTATTAATATCAATGAAGAAGGATGTAGGCTTTTTACCTCCACCGTGAGGGGCCGAACCTGGGTAAAACATCGCGTCTCTCGTCCCGCTCAACCCCTCTCAAGCTACCACATAGATGCGTTGGCCTCGCGACTAAGTCCTGACACTAAGGACATCTGCCGTGACAATTCCACGACACATTCGGTGTTGATTAATTTTAATGCATGTTCATGACTGTTGTCGCTCTCTAGCTGGTCGCTTCCCAGTCTTTTTCTAGCCTTCACCTGCACTAAGCGGGAATACTGCTTGTGCATCCAATTCCATAAACCCCAAAGTTATTCCATATGAGTCCACCGTACCCACCTATATATGGTATCTCCCTGCCATTCCAAGTAAATTTGTATATGCCAAACTCTAAACCTTCAAATAAACATTCTGTTTTCTATGCTCGAATAGCTCATGTATCAACTAGGGTTGTCTGTATCTTCCATGTTAGGCGGGTTATTCTCAAGGGGAGCGGACTCCGCTCCTCACTCACGAGAAAATGACTGGTCATCGGGATGCCCAGTCCCATGCTTTATGCAACTCAAATCGAAATAATTGCAAACAAAACTCTCCCGGGACTATTGTTAGTTGGAGGCACTCGTTGTTTCGAGCAAGCCATGGATTGATGCTTGTTGGTGGAGGGGGAATATAAAATTTACCATTCTGTTTGGGAACCACCTATAATGTGTGTAGCATGGAAGATATCGCCATCTTTTGGTTGTTATGTTGACAATGAAAGTATATCTCTCAAAATATTATTCATCTCTATTTCAAAATCGAGCTCTGGCACCTCTACAATTCCCTGCTTCCCTCTGCGAAGGGCCTATCTATTTACTTTTATGTTGAGTCATCATCCTCTTATTAAAAAACACCAGTTGGAGAGCACGACTGTCATTTGCATTCATTATTGTTAGTTTACATTGAGTATGATTTGACTGGATCTCTTTCACCATGAATTACAATGTCTAGTCAGTCCTTGATCTTTAAAGGTGCTCTACATTTATGTTTTGCGGTCTCAGAAAGGGCTAGCGAGATACCATCTTGTTATATCATATTATGATTGTTTTGAGAAAGTGTTGTCATCCGAGATTTATTATTATTGCTCGCTAGTTGATTATGCCATTGTATGAGTAAACTTGAGACCTAAGCGTTATTGTGAATGTGGTTAGTCATAATCGTTGTTGAAAACTTGAATGTTGGCTTTACATATTTACAATAACAAGAGCAAACAGAGTTTGTAAAAGTTTTTCTTTATCACTTTCAGTTTATCAACTGAATTGCTTGAGGACAAGCAAAGGTTTAACCTTGGGGGAGTTGATACGTCTCCGATGTATCTACTTTTCCAAACACTTTTTCCCTTGTTTTGGACTCTAACTTGCATGATTTGAATGAAACTAACCCGGACTGACGCTATTTTCAGAAGAATTGCTATGGTGTTATTTATGTGCAGAAACAAAAGTTCTCGGAATGACCTGAAACTCCACAGAGATTATTTTTGGAAATAATAAAAAATACTGGCATAGAATCAAGGCCAAGGGCCCATACCCTAGCCACGAGGGTGGGGGCGCGCCCCCTACCTCGTGGGCCCCATGGCACTACTAGAAAAAGGCTAATTAGTGGCGCACCTGTTTTGGCCATTAATGGAGCACTACAGATGCGCCACTATTAGGCGCACCTGTAGTGCGCCATTACTATTGCTATAGGTGAACTGCTGGTAACTCTTTTTTTTGATTTTTTTGATTTTTTCTGAATTTTGAAGGCGGGAAAATAGTAGTGGCGCGCCATCTAACCCCCACCGTGTGCCACTGCTATTTTTGAATTTTGAATTTGAATCTGGATCGCGATTTTTTTGTCCTTTTTTGCTCGTTTTTTGCATGATATTTTTTCAAATTTTGTTGTCATTTTTGGATCTTGTACGTTCTTTTGCCGGAGAGGAGGGCCGAGATCACCGGAGAGGAGGAGGAGGAGGTCACCGGAGAGGAGCTCGCCTACATCGCCGGAGAGGAGGAGGAGGTCGCCGGAGAGGAGTTCACCGGAGAGGAGGGAGGAGAAACAGTGAGGGGAGGGGAGCAGAGGAGGGAGGAGGAGCTCACCGGAGAGGAGGGAGGAGCGGATCGTCGGAGAGGAGGGAGGAGGAGCTCACCGGAGAGGAGGGAGAAGAAACTTTGAAGGGAGGGGAGGAGAGGAGGGAGGAGGAGGTCGCCGGAGAGGAGGAGGAAGAGGAGGTCGCCGGAGAGGAGGAGGAGAAGGTCGCCGGAGAGGAGGAGGGGAGTATGGTGGAGGAGAGGAGGGGAGATGGAGTGGACGAGAGGAGGAGATGGAGTGGA
The DNA here is from genome assembly GCF_003073215.2 of Triticum urartu. NCBI lineage: Eukaryota > Viridiplantae > Streptophyta > Magnoliopsida > Poales > Poaceae > Triticum > Triticum urartu. The sequence continues at coordinate 564,222,188 of NC_053026.1, read as the reverse complement.
GGAGAGGACAATGAAGAGGTAAGGAGGAGAGGACCCTGCCCACCCACGGTGCGCCATTACTAACTTTTTTTTTTAATTTTTTGATTTATTTTGAATTTTGAAGGCGGGAAGATAGTAATGGCGCACCTTGGGCAGGTGCGCCATTACTAACTTTTTTTTATTTCTTTGATATAGTTTGAATTTTGAAGGCGGGAAGATAGTAATGGCGCACCATGGGCAGGTGCGCCATTACTGAGTTTGATTTTTTTGCCTCTCCAGATCTTAAAAGGCCCGTAACTTTTTTCTGTTAGGTTTTTGGGGATTCTGAAAATCTTGAACGGGGTTCCCATTCAAGATATGTAACTTTTCGAGTAGATGATTTTTCATATAAAAAACTTTTTCATCGGAGTTTGTATGCAAAAGTTATTCCCATTTTACAAATTCTTGAGAGATTTTGCAAAAAATTCGAAAATTCATGTTTGTAAATTTTGCTAACTACTAGACCACATAACACATGGGAATCTTATTTTCTTTTATTTTTTGACATTTCTATCATTTTCTTTTATTTTTTTAATGAAAAGGCGGTCCACGGGGGAGGGTGCATTTGGTGAATTTTTTGTAAGGCTCAGATAGTAGTGGCGCACCATGGACAGTGTGCCATTACTAGTTTGAACTAGTAATGGCGAACTGTACCCTAGTGCACCATTACTAGTTTTGAAAAAAAAGTAAAAAAAATTGTTAGTAGTGGCGCATAGAGTTTGTGGTGCGCCCGCCATTAATAGTTTTAGAAAAAAATTGTTAGTAATGGCGCACCGTGTGTGTGGTGTGCCATTAGTAATGAGGACACTAATGGCGCACCTGTATCTGGTGCGCCACTGGCGCACCACATACATGGTGCGCCATTAATGTCCATATTAGCTACATCCCTTCTCCTAGTAGTGTGGAGCTCCACCGACCTCAACTCAAACTCCATATATTCGTGTTCGGGGAGAAAAAAAATAAAGAAGAAGGATTCATCGCGTTTTACGATACGGAGCCGCCGCCAAGCCCTAAACTCTCTCGGGAGGGATTATCTCGAGTCCGTTCGGGGCTCCGGAGAGGGGAATCCGTCGCCGTCGTCATCATCAACCTTGCTCAATCACCAATTTCATGAAGCTCACCGCCGTGCGTGAGTAATTCTATCATAGGCTTGCTGGACGGTGATGGGTTGGATGAGATTTATCATGTAATCAGGTTAGTTTTGTTAGGGTTTGATCCCTAGTATCCACTATGTTCTGAGATTGATGTTGCTATGACTTTGCTATGCTTAATGCTTTTCACTAGGGCCCGAGTGCCATGATTTCAGATCTGAACCTATTATGTTTTCATGAATATATCTGAGTTCTTGATCCTATCTTGCAAGTCTATAGTCACCTACTATGTGTTATGATCCGGCAACCCCGAAGTGGCAATAATCGGGACCACTCCCGGTGATGACCGTAGTTTGAGGAGTTCATGTATTCACTATGTGTTAATGCCATGGGAGGGTAGGACAAAAGATGTCATGCCAGTTCTTTTCCATAAGCATGTATGACTATATTCGGAATACATGCCTACATTAAATTGATGAATTGGAGCTAGTTCTGTGTCACCCTATGTTATGACTGTTACATGATGAACCACATCCGGCATAATTCTCTATGACCGATCCAATGCCTACGAGCTTTCCATATATTGTTCTTCGCTTATTTACTTTTCCGTTGATATTGTTATCATCACTATAAAACACCAAAAATATTACTTTTGCTATCATTACCACTACTACCATATTACTTTGCTACTAAACACTTGTTGCAGATATTAAGTTTCCAAGTGTGGTTGAATTGACAACTCAGCTGCTAATACTTGAGAATATTCTTTGGCTCCCCTAGTGTCAAATCAATAAATTTCGCTTGAATACTCTACCCTCGAAAACAGTTGCGATCCCCTATACTTGTGGGTTATCAGTCTCTAGGCAATCGATAACTAGACCGGTAATCATTATTGCAATTTTATTTTAGGGAGAGGCATAAGATAACACTAGCAAGCATCCGCAACTACTAAAGATCATTGAGGTAAAACCCAACCATATCATTAAAGCATCAAGTCCCCTTTATCCCATACGCAAACAACCTACTTACTAGGGTCTGTGTTTCTATCACTCACGCCACCCACCATAAGCAAATCATGAACATATTGCAAGACCTACAGCGGGGATCCCTAACGCTTGCGCGACACAGAGAACACCATAGGAAAGCACCAATAATAAAACATGCAACTCAAACCAATCATGATCATCATTTAACCCATAGGACAAAACTGATCTACTCAAACATCATAGGATAGCCATACATCATTGGGAAATAATATATAGCATTGATCACCATATTTAAGTAGAGATTACAGCGGGTAAAAGAGGGGTACACCGCTGCATAGAGGGGGGAAGAGTTGGTGATGATGGCGGTGAAGTTGTTGGTGTGGATTGTAGTGATGATGATAGCCCCGGCGGCGTTCCTGCGCCACCAGAAGAGAGGGGGAGAGAGCCCCCTCCTTCTTATTCTTCCTTGACCTTCTCCCTAGATGGGAGAAGGGTTTCCCCTCTGGTCCATGGCCTCCATGGCGGCGGAGGGGTGAGAGCCCCTCCGAGATTGGATCTGTCGCTCTGTCTCTCTCTGTTTCTGCGTTGGCTGATTCTGCCCTTTCACCATTTCTTAAATTCCCGGAGGTCCGTAACTCCAATTGGGCTGAATTTTGGACACGATCTATATCCATATATTAGCTTTCTTGTGGCGAAAGAAGGGCGTCAACCACCTTATGAGGTGGCCACGAGGGCCCAGGGCGCGCCTAATGCCCTGGTGCTCGCCCCTGCCTTGTGGCCCCCTCGGGCATCGTCTCATGTTGATTCTTCTTCCCAAAAATCACATATATTCCAAAAAATTCTCTGTCAGTTTTTATCCCGTTTGGACTCCGCTTGCTATGGATTTTTTGCAAAACAAAAAACATGCAACAAAAAGGAACTGGCACTGGGCACTGGATCAATATGTTAGTCCCAAAATTAGTATAAAAAGTTGCCAAAGGTATATGAAAGTTGTATAATATTTGCATGGATCAATCAAAAATTATAGATATGACGAAGACGTATCAGCATCCCAAAGTTTAATTACTGCTCGTCCTTGAGTAGGTAAATGATAAAAAAGATAATTTTTGATGTGGAATGCTACCTAGCATAATCTTGATCATGTAATCTAATCATGGCATGAATATTAAGACACGAGTGATTCAATGCAATAGTCTATCATTTGATATTAAGACAATAATACTTCAAGCATACTAATAAAGCAATCATATCTTTTCAAAATAAGATGGCCAAAGAATGTTACCCCTACAAAATCATATGGTCTGGCTATGCTCCATCTTCACCGCACAAAATATTCAAATCATGCACAACCCCGATGACAAGCCAAGCAATTGTTTCATACTTTTGACGTTCTCAAACCTTTTCAACTTTCACGCAATACATGAGCGTGAGCCATGGATATAGCACTATAGGTGGAATAGAATATGATGGTGGAGGTCGTGTGGAGAAGACAAAAAGGGAGAAATTCTCACATCGACGCGGCTAATCAACGGACTATGGAGATGCCAATCAATTGATGTCAATGCGAGGAGTAGGGATTGCCATGCAACAGATGCACTAAGAGCTATAAGTGTATGAAAGCTCAAACTAGAACTAAGTGGGTGCACATCCAACTTGCTTGCTCATGAAGACCTAGGGCATTTGAGGAAGCCCATCATTGGAATATACAAGCCAAGTTCTACAATGAAAATTCCCACTAGTATATGAAAGTGATAACTCAAGAGACTCTCTATATGAGGAACATGGTGCTACTCTGAAGCACAAGTGTGGTAAAAGGATAGTAACATTGTCCCTTCTCTCTTTTCTCTCATTTTTTATTTTTTCTCATTTTTTCTTTTTTTTCTTTTTTAGGCTTCTTTGGCATCTCTTTTCTTTGGGGTGGGGGGGGGGGGCTTCTTTAGCCACTTCTATTTTGATAACTTCACATGGGACAATGTTCTAATAATGATGATCATAACACTTTATTTACTTACAACTCAATATTACAACTCGATACTAGAACAAAATATGACTCTATATGAATGCCTCCGGTGGTGTACCGGGATGTGTATTGATCTAGAGTAGCAATGACATCAAAAAACGGACAAGCCATGAAAACATCATGCTAGCTATCTTATGATCATGCAAAGAAATATGACAATGATGCTCAAGTCAGGTATATGAAGATGATGGAAGTTGCATGGCAATATATCTCGGAATGGCTATGGAAATGCCATAATAGGTAGGTATGGTGGCTGTTTTGAGGAAGATATAAGGAGGCTTATGTGTGATAGAGCGTATCGTATCACGGGGTTTAGATGCACTGGCGAAGTTTGCACCAACTCTCAAAGTGAGAAAGGGCAATGCACGGTACCGAAGAGGCTAGCAATGATGGAAGGGTGAGAGTGCGTATAATCCATGGACTCAACATTAGTCATGAAGAACTCACATAATTATTGCAAAAATCTATTAGTCATCGAAACAAAGTACTATGCGCATGCTCCTGGGGGGGGGTAGATTGGTAGGAAAAGACCATCGCTCGTCCCCGACCGCTACTCATAAGGAAGACAATCAATAAATACCTCATGCTCCAACTTCGTTACATAACGGTTCACCATACGTGCATGCTACGGGAACCACAAACTTCAAAACAAGTATTTCTACAATCCACAACTACCCACAAGCATGACTCTAATATCACCATCTTTATATCGCAAAAATATTGCAAGGAATCAAACATATCATATTCAGTGATCTACAAGTTTTATGTAGGATTTTATGGCTAACCATGTGAATGACCAATTCCTGTCATCTCTCTAAATAGATATAAGTGAAGCAAAAGAGTTTAATTCTTTCTACAAAAGATATGCCCATGCTCTAACAAATATAAGTGAAGCAAAAGAGCATTCTACAAATGGCGGTTTTCTATGTGTAGGGAAATAGGCAATCCAAACTTCAAATGATACAAGTGAAGCACATGAAGCATTCTATAAAGCCATACTCAAAAAATATAAGTGAAGTGCAATGAGCATTCTATAAATCAACCAAGTACTATCTCATACCAGCATGGTGCATAAAAGAAAATTGAAAACTAAATGCAAAAGACGCTCCAAGATTTACACATATCATGTGACAAATAAAAATATAGCTCCAAGTAAAATTATCGATGATTGTTAGAAGAAAGAGGGGACGCCTTCCCGGGCATCCCCAAGCTTGGTTGCTTGGGAGTCCTTGAATATTTCCATAGGGTGCCTTGGGCATCCCCAAGCTTAGTCTCTTGCCACTCCTTATTCCTTCATCCATCGTGATATATCCCAAAACTTGAAAACTTCAATCACACAAAACTTAACAGAAAGTTCGGTAAGATCCGTTAGTATAATAAAGCAAATCACTACTCTAAGTACTGTGCAAACCAATTCATATTTTGTTTTTACATTTTAGCTACTTTAATATAACTTTTCCATGGCTTAATCCATTGATAGAAATCGATAGTTTCATCAAAACAAGCAAACTATGCATCAAAAACAGAATCTGTCTTAAACAGGACAGTCTGTAGTAATCTGAACATTCACCATACTTATGGTACTTCAAAAATTCTGAAAATTTTATGAAAAATAAATAATTTTTATAGAAAGACATTTCAAAAAAATTCAGAACCGTTTGACGTTCCAGTAAAAAATGTAAAATCGCGCACTACAGCCAAAGTTTCTGTCCTGCACCGCACAAACCAACAAGCAATGTAAACATCCTAAAGGAAAACCTTGGCACATTATTTTTAGAATGCAATGGAATTGTAAAAGGGGATAATTATATTTGTTGTAAAGTTTCTGTAATCAAGATTCACAAAGTTTCTGTGAGCATGAACAAAGTTCAAGGAGCTCCCCCACTTCAACAATGCTTGTCTCTCTCACTTTCACTTTCCTTTTTGAAAAGTTTTGCGTTCCCCTCTTTATTTTTTTGTTTTTACACTATATAAAAGCACTCAACAGAAATAAATGACTCTCTAAAACTTCCGGGTTGTCTCCCTGGCAGCGCTTTCTTTAAAGCCATTAAGCTAGGCACAAGGCGCTCAAGTAATGAATCCACCCGGATCCCAAGGTATATCAAAGCAAATTTTAATTAACAATGATTTGTGATTTAGTAGTGAGCACAAAGCAACATATATCATGTAATGACAAAGTCTAACTCTCTTCCTATGCATCGGCATGTCAGAAAAGAACAATTCATGCTTACATAGTAAAGGCCAATGCATAGTATAAACACTTTCTTGCAATTTTATCATATTGGAAACATGGAGAGGCGGAGATGTAGTTCCTCTCTCATAATAATTGCAAGTAGGAGAAGCAAGAACATTCATATTATATCTATCAAAATCATCATGTGTAGTAGTAAAACGCAACCCATCAATATAATCCTTAATAAGGGCAAGCTTCTCCGATATAGTGTAGTCGGCAGAATTCAAAACGATAATAGGACTATCATGTGTGGGTGCAATAGCAACAATTTCATGTTTAACATAAGGAACTATAGCAATTTCATCTCCATAAGCATAATTCATATTGGCATCTTGGCCACAAGCATAGCAAGCATCATCAAAAAGGGATATTTCAAAAGAATCAACGGGATCATAACAATCAGCATTGCAATCATCGTTTGGTAAGCACGAAGGGAAATTAAACAATGTATGAGTTGAAGAGTTACTCTCATTAGAAGGTGGGCACGGGTAGCTAATCCGCTCTTTCTCCTTTTGTTCTTCACTCTCTTCATCATCTATTTCATCCAATGAGCTCACAGTTTCATCAATTTCATCTTCCATAGACTCCTGCAAAATATTAGTCTCTTCTCAAACAACGGAAACTTTCTCAATAAATCCATCAATATAGTAATTTTATTTATAATTCTCATAGCAATATTTAAGGATAGCTAAATTTTCAGGTCGATAAATTGAATCATCAAAATCTTCAAACTCTTTAAACAAAGATTCAATTTCATAAGCACCCATAAAAGCAACAAATTCTTCTATTTGTTCCACATCATAATAATCATATATACCATTAGCATAAGAGGCCAAGGTTTCATCATCATTAAATTCACATGAAAAGGGAAGGTGTGGAGCCTTCATCCTAGAGCAACAAGTATAATCATATCTCAAGCATAGTTGCCGAGCATACCAATGCAAGATATAAATTTGATCCCATAATAGTTTCCCTTTTTGAGTCAAGCGATAATCCCTAAAGTATTCACGTTGATCCAACGTTACTCCCATTATAAAGTTGAATGGGGTTTTCTCAGGATTATCAAAGTAGTACATAATATCTTTCACATAATGAGCATCGAGGGTTTTAGGAGGTTCCCCATCTCCATGAGTAGCAAGTAAACCTAATTTTTATTGGTATTTCATGCTCCATATCCATAACTAAAGATAGAGAACAACTTAGAACAAAAAATAAAAATTACTTAGTGATAAAGCAAACAAGCACACACGAGAATATTCACCCCATGCTATAACTCCCCGGCAACGGCGCCAGAAAAAGGTCTTGATAACCCACAAGTATAGGGGATCAATTGTAGCCTCTTTCGATAAGTAAGAGTGTCAAACCCAACGAGGATCTAAAGGTAGAACAAATATTCCCTCAATTTCTATCGACCACCGATACAACTCTACGCACGCTTAACGTTCGCCTTACCTAGAACAAGTATGAAACTAGAAGTACTTTGTAGGTGTTGTTGGATAGGTTTGCAAGATAATAAAGAGCACGTAAATAAAATATAGGGGCTGTTTAGATAAAGACACAACTGAGTTAGTTTCAGTAGACACCTTGTTGTCACACAAGAAAGTTATTTGTCCCTAGGCAATCGATAACTAGACCGGTAATCGTTAATGCAATTTTATTTGAGGGAGAGGCATACGCTAACACACTTTCTCTTCTTAGATCATATGCACTTATGGTTGGAACTCTAGCAAGCATCCGCAACTACTAAAGATCATTAAGGCAAAACCCAACCATAGCATTGAAGCACCAAGTCCCCTTTTATCACATACGCAAACAACCTACTTACTCGGGTCTGTGTTTCTATCACTCACGCCACCCACCATAAGCAAATCATGAACATATTGCAACCCCACAGCGGGGATCCCTCACACTTGCGCGACACGGAGAGCACCATAGGACAGCACCAATAATAAAACATGCAACTCAAACCAATCACGATCATCAATTAACCCATAGGACAAAACAGATCTACTCAAACATCATAGGATAGCCATACATCATTGGGAAATAATATATGGCGTTGAGCACCATGTTTAAGTAGAGATTACAGCAGGTAAAAGAGGGGTTACACCGCTGCATAAAGGGGGGAAGAGCTGGTGATGATGGCGGTGAAGTTGTTGGTGTAGATTGCGGTGATGATGATGGCCCCGACGGCGTTCCGGCGCCACCAGAAGAGAGGGGGAGAGGGCCCCCCTCCTCCTTCTTCTTCTTCCTTGACCTTCTCCCTAGATGGGAGAAGGGTTTCCCCTCTGGTCCATGGCCTCCATGGCGGCGAAGGGGTGAGATCCCCTCTGAGATTGGATCTGTCTCTCTGTCTCCCTCTGTTTCTGCGTTGGCTGATTCTGCCCTTTCACCGTTTCTTAAATTCCCGGAGATCCGTAACTCCGATTGGGCTAAACTTTGGACATGATCTCTATCTGGATATTAGCTTTCTTTCGGAAAAAGAAGGGCATCAACTGGCTTACGGGGTGGCCACGAGGGCCCAGGGCGCGCCTGACCCCTTGGGGTGCGCCCCCCTACCTCGTGGCCCCCTCGGGCATCGTCCCGCGTTGATTCTTCTTCCCAAAAATCACATATATTCCAAAAAAATCTCCGTCAGTTTTTATCCCATTTGGACTCCGTTTGATATGGATTTTCTGAGAAACAAAAAACATGCAATATACAGGAACTGGCACTGGGCACTGGATCAATATGTTAGTCCCAAGAATAGTATAAAAAGTTGCCAAAAGTATAAGAAAGTTGTATAATATTGGCATGGAACAACAAAAAATTATAGATATGACGGAGACATATCAAGGACTAGGAATATGTTTCTCGTTTATGGTGGTGACAAAGAGCTTGTTGTAAATGGTTATGTCGATGCTAGCTTTGACACTGATCCGGATGACTCTAAGTCGCAAACCGGATACGTATTTATATTGAATGGTGGAGCTGTTAGTTGGTGCAGTTCGAAGCAGAGCATCGTGGCGGGATCTACGTGTGAAGCAGAGTACGTAGCTGCTTCGGAAGCAGCAAATGAAGGAGTCTGGATGAAGGAGTTCATATCCAATCTAGGTGTAATACATAATGCATCGGGTCCAATGAAAATATTTTGTGACAATACTGGAGCAATTGCCTTAGCAAAGGAATCCAGATTTCACAAGAGAACCAAACACATCAAGAGACGCTTCAACTCCATCCACGATCAAATCAAGGAGGTAGACATAGAGATTTGCAAAATACACATGGATCTGAATGTTGCAGACCCGTTGACTAAGCCTCTTCCACGAGAAAAACATGATCAGCACCAAGACTCCATGGGTGTTAGAATCATTACAATGTAATCTATTATTGACTCTAGTGCAAGTGGGAGACTGAAGGAAATATGCCCTGGAGGCAATAATAATGTTGTTATTTATATTTCCTTGTATCATGATAAATTTTTATTATTCATGCTAGAATTGTATTAACCAGAAACTTGATACATGTGTGAATACATAGACAAAACAGAGTGTCCCTAGTATGCCTCTACTGACTATCTCGTTAATCAAAGATGGTTAGGATTCCTGACCATAGACATGTGTTGTCATTTGATGAACAGGGTCACATCATTAGAGAATCATGTGATGGACAAGACCCATCCATTAGCTTAGCAGAATGATCATTAAGTTTTACTGCTATTGCTTTCTTCATGACTTATACATGTTCCCTGGACTATGAGATTATGCAACTCCCGAATACCAGAGGAACACCTTGTGTGCTATCAAATGTCACAACATAACTTGGTGATTATAAAGATGCTCTACAGGTGTCTCCGAAGGTGTTTGTTGGGTTAGCATAGATCGAGATTAGGATTTGTCACTCCAAGTATCGAAGAGGTATCTCTGAGACCTCTTGATAATGCACATCACAATAAGCCTTGCAAGAAATGTGATTCATGAGTTAGTTATAGGATGATGTATTATGGAACGAGTAAACAGACTTGCTGGTAATGAGACTGAACTAGGTATGAGGATACCGACGATCGAATCTCGGGCAAGTAACATACCGATGACAAAGGGAATGGCATATGTTGTCATTGTGGTTTGACCGATAAAGATCTTCGTAGAATATGTAGGAACACATATGAGCATCCAGGTTCCGCTATTGGTTATTGACCGGAGATATGTCTCGGTCATGTCTATATAGTTTCCGAACCCGTAGGGTCCGCACGCTTAACGTTCGATGACGATTTTTATTATGAGTTATGTGTTTTGGTGACCGAAGATTGTTTGGAGTCTCGGATGATATCACGGACATGACGAGGAGTCTCAAAATGGTCGAGAGGTAAAGATTGATATATTGGACGATAGTATTCGGGCACCGGAATGGTTCTGGGTCGTTTTGGATATTTTTTGGAGTACTGGGAGGTTACCGGAACCCCCCAAGGGAAAGTAATGGGCCACTATGGGCCATAGGGGAGACAGGAGGCAGCCCACAAGGGGTGGCCACACCCCCCATGGGAGTCCAAATTGGACTAGTGGAGGGGGTGGTGCGCCCATTTCCTTCTCCTGCTCTGTCTCCTTCCCCCTTTTCCCCCTCCATGAGAAGGAATAAGAGGGGGAGAATCCTACTAGCACTAGGAGTCCTAGTAGGACTCCCCCCACTTGGCGCGCCCTCTAGCCGGCCTCCTCCTTCTCCCTCCTTTATATACGTTGGAAGGGCACCCCTTGGAGACACACCAATTGTTCCAAGACGTTTGCGTCGTCTCCCTCCATGGTTTACTCATCCGGTTATATTCACATAGTGCTTAGGTGAAGCCCTGCGCGGATCACATCACCATCACCATCACCACGTCGTCGTGCTGATGAAACTCTCCCTAGACACTTTGCTGGATCAAGAGTTCGAGGGAAGTCATCGAGCTGAACGGGTGTTGAACTCGGAGATGCCGTACGTTCGTTACTTGATTGGTTGGATCACGAAAACGTTTCGACTATATCAACCTCGTTAACCTAATGTTTCTGATTCTGGTCTACGAGGGTACGTGGACACAATCTCCCCCTCTCGTTGCTATGCATCTCCTAGATAGATCTTGCGTGTTGGTAGATTTTTTTTTCAAATTGCATGCTACGTTCCCCAACCTGGATGCTCATATTGGTTCCTACATATTCTACGAAGATCTTTATCGGTTGTACCGTAATGACAACATACGTTATTCCCTTTGTCATCGGTATGCTACTTGCCCAATATTCGATCGTCTGTATCTTCATACCAAGTTCAATCTCGTTACCGGCAAGTCTATTTACTTGTTCTGTAATACATCATCCTGTAACTAATTCATTAGTCACATTGCTTGCATGGTTTATCATGATGTGTATTACCGAGAGGGCCCAGAGATACCTCTCCGATACTCGGAGTGACAAATCCTAATCTCGATCTATGCCAACCCAACAAACACCTTCGGAGATACCTGTAGAGCATCTTTATAATCACCGAGTTACATTGTGACATTTGATAGCACACAAGGTATTCCTCCGGTATCCACGAGTTGCATAATGTCATAGTCAAAGGAATATGTATATGACATGAAGAAAGCAATAGCAATAAAACTAAACGATCAATATGCTAAGCTAATGGATGGGTCTTGTCCATCACATCGTTCTCTTAATGATGTGATTCCGTTCATCAAATGAAAACACATGTCTATGGTTAGGAAACTTAACCATCTTTGATTAACGAGCTAGTCTAGTAGAGGCTCACTAGGGACATGGTGTTTTGTCTATGTATCCACACATGTATGAAGTTTCCGGTTAATACAATTCTAGCATGAATAATAAACATTTATCATGATATAAGGAAATATAAAATAAGAACTTTATTATTGTCTCTAGGGCATATTCCTTCAGTCTCCCACTTGCACTAGAGTCAATAATCTTGTTCACATCGCCATGTGATTTAACTCCAATAGTTCACATCTTTATGTGATTAACACCCATAGTTCACGTCGCCATGTGACCAACATCCAAAGGGTTCATTAGAGTCAATAATCTAGTTCACATTGCTATGTGATTAACACCCAAAGAGTACTAAGGTGTGATTATGTTTTTCTTGTGAGAGAGGTTTAGTCAACGGGTATGTCACATTCAGATCTTCGTATGTTTGCAAATTTCTATGTCTACAATGCTCTGCATGGAGCTACTCTAGCTAATTGCTCCCACTTTCAATATGTATCCAGATTGAGACTCAGAGTCATCGGGATCGGTGTAAAAGCTTGCATCGACGTAACTCTTTACGATAACCTCTTTATCACCTCCACATCCGAGAAACATTTCCTTAGTCCTCTTTAGGTACCTAAGGATAATTTTGACCATTTTCCAGTGATCTACTCCAGGATCACTATTGTACCCCCTTGGCAAACTCATGGCAAGGTACACAATGTGTCTGATACACAGCATGGCATACTTTATAGAACCTATGGCTGAGGCATAGGGAATTTCTTTCATTCTCTCTCTATCTTCTACCGTGGTTGGGTTTTGAGTCTTACTCAACTTCACACCTTGTAACACATGCAAGAATCCTTTCTTTGATTGATCCATTTTGAACTTCTTCAAAACTTTATCAAGGTATGTGCTTTGTGAAATTCCTATTAAGCATCTCGATCTATCCCTGCTCAGTATGTAAGTAGCTTCACTGAGATCTTTCATTGAAAAACTTTTATTCAAGTATCCTTTTATGCTATCGAGAAATTCTATATCATTTCCAATCAACAATATGTCATCCACATATAATATTAGAAATGCTATAGAGCTCCCACTCACTTTCTTGTAAATACAGGCTTCTCCGAAAGTCTATATAAAACCATATGCTTTGATCACCTCATCAAAGCGTATATTCCAACTCCGAGATGGTTGCACCAGTCAATAGATGGATCGCTGCAGCTTGCACACTTTGTTAGAACCTTTAGGATCGACAAAAACATGCTCGTTGCATCATATACAACTATTCTTTAAGAAATCCATTAAGGGATGTAGTTTTGACGTCCATTTGCCAGATTTCATAAAATGCGGCAACTGCTAACATATTCGGACAGACTTAAGCATCTCTACGGGTGAGAAAGTCTCATCATAGTAAACTCCTTGAACTTGTCGAAAACATTTCGCGACAAGTCAAGCTTTGTAGATAGTGACATTACCATCAGCATCAGTCTTCTTCTTGAAGATCCATTTATTCTCTATGGCTCACCGATCATCGGGCAAGTCAACTAGAGTCCACACTTTGTTCTCATACATGAATCCTATCTCAGATTTCATGGCCTCAAGCCATTTATTGGAATCTGGGTTCATCATCGCTTCCTCATAGTTCATAGGTTCATCATGGTCTAGTAACATGACTTCTAGAACAGGATTACTATACCAATCTGATGCGGAACATGCTATGGTTGACCTACGAGGTTCAGTAGCAACTTGATCTAAAGTTTCATGATCGTTATCATTAGCTTCCTCTCTAGTTGGTGTAGGTATCATGGGAACGGTTTTATGTGATGAGCTACTTTCCAATTCGAGAGAAGGTACAATTACCTCATTAAGTTCCACTTTCCTCCCACTCACTTCTTTCGAGAGAAACTCCTTCTCTAGAAAGGATCCATTCTTAGCAATAAAGATCTTGCCTTCGGATCTGTGATAGAAGGTGAACCCAATAGTTTCTTTTGGGTATCCTATGAAGACGCACTTCTCTGATTTGGGTTCGAGATTATCAGGCTGAAGCTTTTTCACATAAGCATCGCAACCCCAAACTTTAAGAAACGACAACTTTTGTTTCTTGCCAAACCATAGTTCATACGGTGTCGTCTCAAAGGATTTAGACAGTGCCCTATTTCACGTGAATGCAGCTGTCTCTAATGCATAACCCCAAAACGATAGTGGTAAATCAGTAAGAGACATCATAGATTGCACCATATCTAATAAAGTATGGTTATGATGTTCGGACACACCATTACGCTGTGGTGTTCCAGGTGGCGTGAGTTGTGAATCTATTCCACATTGTATTAAATGAAGGCCAAACTCGTAACTCAAATATTTGCCTCCGGGATCAGATCGTAGAAACTTTATTTTCTTGTTACGATGATTCTCCACTTCACTCTGAAATTCTTAGAACTTTTCAAATGTTTCAGACTTGTGTTTCATCAAGTAGATATACCCATATCTGCTCAAATCATCTGTGAGGGTCACAAAATAATGATACCAACCGCATGCCTCAACACTCATTAGACCGCATACGTCGGTATGTATTATTTCCAATAAGTCATTGGCTCGCTCCATTGTTCCGGAGAACGGATTTTTAGTCATCTTGACCATGAGGCATGGTTAGCAAGTATCAAATGATTCATAATCAAGTGATTCCAAAAGCCCATATGCATGGAGTTTCTTCATGTGCTTTCCACCAATATGACCTAACTGTCAGTGCCACAAATATGTTGCACTATCATCACCAACTTTGCATCTTTTGGCATCAATATTATGAATATGTGTATCACTACGATTGAGATTCAACAATCTATTAACATTGGATGTATGACCATAGAAGGTTTTATTCATGTAAACAGAACAACAATTATTCTCTGACTTAAATGAATAATCATATTGCAATAAACATGATCCAATCATATTCATGCTCAACGCAAACACCAAATAACATTTATTTAGGTTCAACACTAATCGCGAAGGTAGAGGGAGTGTGTGATGGTGATCGTATCAACCTTGGAATCACTTCCAACACACATCGTCACCTCGTCCTTAACTAGTCTCTGTTCATTCTGCAACTCCCGTTTTGAGTTACTAATCTTAGCAACTGAACCGATAATGAATACACAAGGATTGCTACGAACATTAGTAAAGTACACATGACTAACATGTATCTCAAATATACCTTTGTTCATTTTTCCATCCTTCTTATCCGCCAAGTATTTGGGGCAGTTCCGCTTCCAGTGATCATTCCCTTTGCAGTAGAAGCACTCAGTTTCAGGTTTGGATGCAGCTTTGGGCTTCTTCCCGAGCGTGGCAAGTTTCTTTCCATTCTTCTTGGAGTTCCATCTCTTTCCCTTTTGCCCCTTTTTCCTGAAACTAGTGGTCTTGTTAACCATCAACATTTGATGCTCTTTTTGATTTCTACCTTTGCTGATTTCAGCAACGCGAAAGGCTCGGGAATCGTTTTCGTCATCCCTTGCATATTATAGTTCATCACGAAGTTCTAATAACTTGGTGATAGTGACTAGAGAACTATGTCAGTCACTATCTTATCTGGAAGACTAACTCCCGCTCGATTCAAGTGATTGTAGTACCCAGACATTCTGAGCACATGCTCACTAGCGGTGTTATTCTCCTCCATCTTGTAGGCAAAGTACTTGTCAGAGGTCTCATACCTCTTGACATGGGCATGAGTCTGAAATACCAATTTCAACTCTTGGAACATCTCATATGTTCCATGGTGTTCAAAACATTTTTGAAGTCCCGGTGCTAAGCCGTAAAGCATGGTGCACTAAACTATCAAGTAGTCATCATACCGAGCTTGTCAAACGCTCATAGCGTCTGCATCTGCTCCTGCAATAGGTCTGTCACCTAGCGGTGCATCAAGGACATAATTCTTCTGTGCAGCAATGAGGATAGTCCTCAGATCACGGACCCATTCCGCATCATTGCTACTATCATCTTTCAACTTAGTTTTCTCTAGGAACATATCAAAAATAAAACAGGGGAGCTATACGCGAGCTATTGATCTACAACATAGATATGTAAGTACAATCAGGACTAAGTTCATGATAAATTAAGTTCAGTTAATCAAATTACTTTAGAACTCCCACTTAGATAGACATCCCTCAAGTCATCTAAATGATCACATGATCCAAATCAACTAAACCATGTCCGAGCATCACGTGAGATGGAGTAGTGTTCAATGGTGAACATCTCTATGTTGATCATATCTACTATATGATTCACGTTCGACCTTTCGGTCTCCAGTGTTCTGAGGCCATGTATGTACATGCTAGGCTCGTTAAGTTTAACCCGAGTTTTCTGCATGTGCAAAACTGTCTTGCACCCGTTGTATGTGAACGTAGAGCCTATCACACCCGATCATCACATGGTGTCTCAGCACGACGAACTGTCGCAATGGTGCATACTCAGGGAGAACACTTATACCTTGAAAGTTTAGTGAGGGATCATCTTATAATGCTACCGCTGTACAAAGCAAAATAAGATGCATAAAAGATAAACCTCACATGCAATCAAAATATGTGACATGATATGGCCATCATCATCTTGTGCCTTTGATCTCCATCTCCAAACCACTGTCATGATCTCCGTCGTCACCGGCTTGACACCTTGATCTCCATCGTAGCATCGTGATCGTCTTGCCAACTATTGCTTCTATAACTATCGCTAACGCATAGTGATAAAGTAAAGCAATTACATGGCGTTTGTGTTTCATACAATAAAGAGACAACCATAAGGCTCCTGCTGGTTGCCAGTAATTTTTACAAAACATGATCATCTCATACAATAATGTATATCACATCATGTCTTGACCATATCACATCACAACATGCCCTGCAAAAACAAGTTAGACATCCTCTGCTTTGTTGTTGCAAGTTTTATGTGGCTGCTACGGGCTTCTAGCAAGAACCGTTCTTACCTACGGATGAAAAACCACAACGGTGATTTATCATGTTTGTTGTTCTAACCTTCAACAAGGAACGGCCGCAGTCAAATTCCATTCAACTAAAGTTGGAGAAACAGACACCCGCCAGCCACCTTTATGCAAAACTAGTTGCATGTCTGTCGGTGGAACCGTCTCATGAACATGGTCATGTAAGGTTGGTCCGGGCCGCTTCATCCAACAATACCGTCGAATCAAAATAAGACATTGGTGGTAAGCAGTATGACAATCACCGCCCACAACTCTTTGTGTTCTACTTTGTGGTAAGCAGTACGGCGTAGCATGCAATTTCAAAAAAATCCTACGCTCACGCAAGATCTATAGAGGATATGCATAGCAACGAGACGGGGAGAGTGTGTCCACGTACCCTCGTGGACCGAAAGCGGAAACGTTTGACAACTCGGTTGATGTAGTCGAACTTCTTCTCGTTCCGACCGATCAAGCACCGAACGTACGGCACCTCCGAGTTCTATGCACGTTCAACTAGATGAAGTCCCTCTAACTCTTGATCAAGCAAAGTGTCAAGGGAGAGTTCCATCAGCACGACGGCGTGGTGACGGTGATGGTGAAGTGATTCGTGTAGGGCTTCACCTAAGCACTACATCAATATGACCGGAGGCATAAACTCTAGTGTTGGAGGGGAGGAGAGGCAGCCAAGGGGGCGCCCCAAGTAGGAGGAATCCTACTTGGGCGCCTCCCAATTCGGCCTTCCCCCTTCCATGTCCATCCGGAGGGGGAAGGAAGGAGGAGGGACGAGGGAAGGAAGGGGGAGGCCGAATCCCTCCCCTTCCTTTCTCCATTCCCCTCTTTCCTTCACCCTTATTTCGGCCTACATGTGGCACACCAGCCCATTATGGGCTGGTATGTCCCCTTCTTGGCCCATTAACACTAGTAGAAAACAGGGCTATGGTCCAGGCCGGCTCAGCCCATTAGTCCCGGTTCAGTGTAGAACCGGGACCAATGTGGGCATTGGTCCCGGTTCGTGAGCCCAGGGGGCCGGCCGGGCCACGTGGGCCATTGGTCCCAGTTCGTTTGGACCTTTAGGTCCCGGTTGGTGGGACGAACCAGGACCAATGGGCCTCGCTCCTGGCCCACCACCATTGGTCCCGGTTGGTGGCTTGAACCGGGACCAAAGGCTCCCCTTTAGTCCCGGTTCATGCCACCAACCGGGACCAATGAGGTGCCTATATATACCCCCTCGCGCAAGAGCAGAGCACAGTGCTCTGTTTTTTCTGGCCGAGGGGGAGAGGGCTTTGTGGTGCTCTATCTCACCTCCTATGCACATGAGGTGTTCGATGGAATGCCCGAGCCACACTACTTAAGCTTTCTCCTCTCGAAGCTCGACCTCCAAGCTCCATTTTCCTTGAGATTTGTCTAGATTTAGCGGTCCGTCACGCCCCGTCCCCGTATTCACCGCCGTCG